>NC_063062.1:32307716-32557716 GCF_018812025.1 Megalobrama amblycephala | reverse complement strand
AAACGCTTCGAGGCGTTTTTTCTTCAATTATGTGAGAGAAAGAGGAGGGAACACTCCTTCCACTAAGACACGGCTGAAAGCCCCTTAAATTGACCTGGTACGGCTAGAAAGGCATCTGCTTCTGTCTCTTTTTTCGAAGACATTTGCATAAGACACTCTGTTTGAACTTCTATAATTTGATCAGAGATGCATTTAAGGCTAACGGTGCTAAATTTCATCAAATTACAATAAAGCATGACAGCAGCAGCAAAATCCCAGCGGGCCACTTTCAGAAGGTAGGGTTAACAGGGTGTCTAAAGATCAGGCCTGCATCTGAGGAAAGGCGGCATTATCACCATTGGTTCCCCTATTCTTCTACTTTGTAAGGGGGGACAAGAAGAGGTTTTTTTTTTTCTGTGGATGAAAAACTGTGAGTGTGTTGTACTAAAGTGTGTACTCCAGGGCACTGAGAGCTTTCCATTAGGGGAGCATGAATCACAGTGCGTTCCCCTCCTCTTCACCGCCCTTCAAAACAAAGTGATCTCCAGTAGGCTCATCTGAACTATACTGCAATCTCTCATTCTGTCAGAGACAGCTCTGCTCCACACCAGCACGGCCCTGGGACAGTCTTTACAGCTTGCATCTGCCACGCTTATCCGAGTTTTGCCGCCGAAGGCCTAAGCAATCCAATTCTGCGTTGAAAGAGAGCACCACCAGGTATTAACACAGCGTGTACCGGCGAGAGACTGGGATAAAAGTTCCTTTAACAACTAGAAATGGCTATAAAACACCCCAAAAGAGCATATCCTGTTTTGAAACCTGAGGGTTCTGAGATTCAACATGATTTATTTGGTCCATTTTATGGCCTTTTCTTGCATTCGCAGTACACCTTGTGGGAGAGCAAGAAGGTCTGTTGACTCACAGGTGAAGGTGAAAGGTCAGAGCAAGCCGAGAACAGGCTGCAATTGGACATCAAGAATCTTGTGCTAATGTTCTCAGTAAGCTTATTAACTATCTTGATGGTTTCTCCTAGATAGAGTTTAAAATAAATGGAGTGCAAATGGAAGGAGTTTCTCCTTTAAAGTTCCTCAACATTGTCCACAATGAAAAGTCAGAGATTGAACTCAATGATATTTCTCATCAAATTCTTACAAGCAAGTCTTTGCCACATGATCTGAGCAAAGCTAATTGTATAGCTTTATACTCTTACTGTAAGTAAACAAAACTGTCTCAGTTGTGTCTATTTTATTTCTTCTAAGGACTTTTAGGAGGAACCTGAAATAAAGTTGATATTCAAATGAAAAATAACTCCAAGTCTCCTGAGCTATGTGCAATAACATTTTCCTCAAGAGTTGCATCATCTTTATACTCCTTCAAATTCGAGTTACACAAATGCAGATACCTTCCGACCTGCTCGCATATTCATTTTTTATTGTTTACACAATCTTCCATTGATTTTATTGACATTTTCCATCTTTTTCTTCTTCAAGAGTGCTGCCACCAGTGAATTCTAGGAGCATGTGCAAAGACACATTTGTGAAGTCAACACCTCAAACTCGTTGTTGTGCTCCTCAAAACATGGCAGAGCACATTATCCTGCTGAAAGAGGCCACAGCCACCAGGGAATACCATTTCCAAGAAAGGGTGTACATGGTATGCAACAATGCTTAGGTAGGTGGTATGTGTCAAGTAACATTGCCCAAAGCATCACACTGCCTCCATCAGCTTGCCTTCTTCCCATAGTGCATCCTGGAGCTATGTGTTCCCCAGGAAAGCGACGCACAAACCTGGCCATCCACGTGATGTAAAAGAAAACGTGATTCATCAGACCAGGACACCACCTTCCATTGCTCCGTGCTCCAGTTCTGATGCACACGTGCCCACCGTTGGTGCTTTCGGCAGTGGACAGGGGTCAGCATGGGCACCCTGATTGGTCTGCAGCTATGCAGCTCCATACACAACAAACTGCGATGCACTGTGTATTCTGACACCTTTCTATCTGAACCAGCATTAACTTCTTGAGCAATCGGACCACACGGGCCAGCCTTCGCTTCCCACGTGCATCAATGAGCCTTGGCCGCCATGACCCTGTCGCCGGTTCAACACTGTTCGTTCCTTGGACCACTTTTGATAGATACTGACCACTGCAGACTGGGAACACCCCACAAGAGCTGCAGTTTTGGAGATGCTCTGACCCAGTTGTTTAGCCATCACAATTTGGCCCTTGTTAAACTCGCTAAAATCCTTACACTCGCTCATTTCTCCTGCTTCTAACACATCAACTTTGAGGACAAAAATGGCCCTAAAAGTCAGATAACTCAAACATTTATTTCTCATCAAATTCTTTCAAGTTAGTCTTCACCATAAATTATCTGGGTTATGCCATCCACAAAATTTGATAGCTTACAGTTGTAAATATTGTGTCAGTTGTCTATTTTTTTCTAAGATATAAACCTGAGAAAATGCTGATACTTGCGTAAAAAAAAATACCACCAAGTCTCCTCGGCTGGAACAGCAATCTCTGAGCAAATAACATTTACCTCTGGGAAGCAGCAGGATGTCCAGAAAGAAACTAGTTTCATCAGAAAGTCAAGCTTCACTAGCTAAGTTTTACAATACATGTAAACAGCATGGTCTTCCTGCTAAAAATAGGTCCTTTCTGGAGGTCTTTCTGGTTCCCAGAGAAAATTTGCATTGCTTAGAGGTTGATCTAACATTACCAGCACTAACCCACACAGACCAACCTGGACCAGCATAGAAATCCATGCTGCATGTATCAGCAGGGTTCTCTGCCCCCTCTCAGGAGCCCTTTATTGTTTCTCAGCCTCCTCAAAGCCAATGGTAGGCCGTGGGCTGTGGTCTGCACAACCTCCACACACACTAATTCTCTAGCAACCTGCCTACACACTCTAGAAACATCAGAGTGTTGTGTTCAAGGACAAAAAGAATCACTGTGTTCTTTTTGATTAAAAAGGAAAAGCAACATTTGAGGTGAACGGTCAACTGCCTCTATCAGTGCTAAGCATTTCGCTTTCCACTTTTGCCTGACAGTGGATGTAACATGAACTCCAATCCAGAAGATTCTACGGCTCGACCGGATACCGAACAGATCCTCTACAGAGCCTGATGGCAAAGCACCCAAAAGCCATTATCACAGATAAAACTAAATAATGCGTAACAATCAATATTTCATGAGCTCGGCTAATGCACCCTCTTAAATGTTCCAGTTAAAAAGGCAAAGGGATTGTTTGTTTGTGGATATAAAAGTATATACGTGTGCATCTCTGCCCTTTAGATGCTGAAAACATAACATTTAAGTGAGTTGTTTAGGGCTTTAGCACTGCAGTGATTTGTTTCCCTGACAACCACTTAAGGAAGGACGATGCCGAGCTTGATTCCGAGCAAATAAACTGTGACTTTATATCATATTTGCTGTACTGACATAGTATTGCTTTTCTAATCTTCATTTGAAGGTGGTTTTTGCATGACTCGTGTCAGAGCTTCAACACAAACATCATGTGCTGTTTTGACCTCCACATGAAAAGCTTTGCAGATAGTATCACGCCAGGACAGTGAGCATACACCACAAAAAGAGTAAAAATATTTGAGTTTAGAATGCAAATGTTCTGGGTGTCACTGAAAAATTGCAGAAAGAGAAAAAGGATGGGATGATATGCTTTTTCATATAAATATAACGCTTGCCAAATAAATCACTGACCGACAACTTTAAAAGGAACTGTAACTGTAAGAATGCTTATCTGATCTGCACTGGTGTAACTAAAGTGCACAATTCAAATCAAACCATCAACTAAACAAAACATCTGCCATCACTTGCGTGTCTTAAAAAAAAAAAAAAAAACTTGAACAATCAGAAGAATTTCTACCATCTAAAATGGCTAAATAATGGGTTTTTTTCCTCCATGTGGCATTGTGAAAAATTCAACCTCGTATGTGAAATATTCAAGCCAGACTCATTGGAAAAACATGCGTATCAAAAACATTTCCAGCTGAAATGAACACATGTGGAACCAACCAATTTTATTACTTTTTATGCAAATTATGATTACAGGGGCAGATTATCAATTAATGAAGTCTCATTGCACAGTTCCTTACACAATACTATGTTATCACCTCAAAACACTTTGTGCATGATTTGTAAAAGAATACATTTTGATATTTGCATCACATATCCAACTCCAAATGTATGTTTTTTCCGACGTAGTAAACTTGCTCGATACCTCACCTGGTCCAGTGTTCAGTTACGAAACAAGGATGGGCAAAAGAGCTCAAAGCTGAGTAAAACAAGGTAAAGTGGCATGGTTGCTTCAGCAAACGTATTTGTATCTTGTGTTTGATTTTCTTAATATTTTCGGTTAGGTTTAAGATAGAGTTAAAGGGATAGCTCACCCAAAAATGAAAATTACCCCATAATTTACTCCCCCTCAAGCCATCCCCTTTTAGCCAAACACAATTAGAGTTATATTAAAAATATCCTGGCTCGTCCAAGCTTTATAATGGGAGTGATTGGAGGTTGAGATTTTGAAGTCCAAAAAATACATACATTTTACTTTATAAAGTTTTAAATAAGGATATTTGTCTTACACAAATGCAATGATTTGCTTCAGAAGACCTTTATTAACCCCCTAAAGCCATGTGGAGTACATTTTATGATTGATGAATGCACTTTTTTGGACTTCAAAATCTCATCCTCCAGTCATTCCCATTATAAAGCTTGGACGAGCCACGATATTTTTAATATAACTCTGATTGTGTTTTGCTGAAGGAAGAAAGTCATATAGGGTGAGTATATTATGGGGTAATTTTCATTTTTTGGGTGAACTATCCCTTTCAAGTGCAGATGGTACGTTACTTTCAAATGTGATAGTACATATAACTTTTAGCACCACTCACCAGACATTTAACTGCCTCGATACGTGCATGAACAAACATGATAAAAGATTGGCAAAGTCATGTTTATCTGTTTTGGAGAAAATTAAAATCTCTTTTTTAGCACCTCTCACTGGACATTTCACTTCGAAACTGCAGTGAAATGTGCAAGTAGCAACGTAATATAATTTTTGCAAAAAATTTGCCACAGGCACATTTTTCGTGAGCCTGGGTTGGAAATATTCCTTGTGGTAAGCCACCATAACATAAAAAATGTTGGAAATATAAAAAATGTTGGAAATAATCACATGTCCATCCATTTTAATCATAGGTGCCATTTCCCAGATAGAGAGAGAGAGAGACTGGTTCGTCTTGCATTTCTGTGATTGCCACAATAACAGTGCTGCAAAGATTGTCTTAATTTTGCAAGGAAAAAAAGCTAAATTATCTTTTTGTCATGAGGACAATAGCATATTTGATAATAAAAAAGAATGCAAAATACTACATCAATTTCACTGCACTCACCATTTTTGCATCTAGATGCACTCCTTTTCTCATTTTTTACCCCAACACTGCCCATGTAATTATGAAAATTGTCCAGTAGTCTTTGGCGGTGCTTCAGAACTATCTGAAAAGGCCTTTATAATAATATTCCAAATGATATAATATAAAACTCCGCTGATGACTCACCAGAATGCGTCCTGGAAGATCTATGATGCCAAGAAGACGTAACTGCTGACCCAGACTGAGTAATCACTGAGAACCTTTACTTTCAACCCCTCTGAAACCTGAAACATAAGGCAATAAACACTGTTAGAAAGATTTTCAACCTTATATACCACATTAAATATGCAGCTTCTATCATACTTAAAATATTACATAAACCGAGGCTACAATGTAACTCGGGTGCAAGAGTGAACTCAATGTATTATACACGCCTACGGTACTTTTGATTTGCTGCTAAAATCACAATTTCAAAAGAAACATTTCCAGCACTTAAACTTGTTCTTTTAAAACACTTCAGATTGTTTGGATGCAACTTAACAAGATCATTGATATTGACTGAGGTTGACTAGAGGAAAGGTCAAACCCAGGACTTAGTGAACAAATCATGAGTTGATACAGCATCTGTGCTCTGCGGGATGTCGTCCTTTTCAGCGCGCAGCTCTGACTCACGCGTTTGTTTGGCTGTAAATTAAACGTGCTTTATCTCTCACCGTTTCTCTCTATGCAGAGACATATTGTGTCCTCCTACCTACAATAAAAGCCTGTTGAACTGAGGATAGCACATTTTAGAGCTCCAGCTGAGAAAGCGTGATCAGTGTGCAGGCCAGAGACAGGATGAGGAGGAGGAGACAGACCACTTGTAGAAAAATGATAGGGGGGGATTCGCCAGTGGGGTTCAATGTTGTTTGGTGCTTCAAAATATCTGACTAAAAAGTCATACAGGTTTGGAAAAAAATCATGATGGCTTCCAGGTAACTATTACTTTAAGCTAGTTAGCAAGTCTGCTAGGGACACCACCATCTTAAGCAAGGAAACAGCATCAAAAATACAACATACACTGGAGATGCACACAGGTTCAGTCTCTTACTAACTAGGTGTACAGCAGATTTACAAAATCGGTTTCCATACAGGTTTCCTAAACACTCCTATATTCTGCCCCACCCCTTCTCTGTAAACAGTAGTCCCGCCCAAAACCCATGCCATTGGTCAAGCCAGTTGGCATGTCAGACTGCTCAAACGCATAATGTTTTGTTTTTTAATAGCACCTCAGACGCAAACTCAACCTATGAATTATATAGTTGTCTCTCTGTATTAAACTAGAATAGGAGAAGGTATTATACATAGTAAAAATGACACACTTTAACTTCAAATTCAGCATGAAATGAAAACTGACCCTATTTTTTAAATACATGTTATAGATTGCAAACCATTTATCTATATTTCATTTTTTCTTAAATTGACCTTATAATTTTTAATCAAAATGTCATAACTTGATCTTCCAGAGACTTCTCTCTTCTTATAGGACTGGCAATCTACTTTTCAGGACTGTTTTTAAGATGCTTTAAAGGATTAGTCCACTTTTAAATAAACTTTTCCTGATAATTGACTCACCCCCATGTCATCCAAGATGTTCATGTCTTTCTTTCTTCAGTCGAAAAAAAGAAATTAAAGTTTTTGATGAAAACATTCCAGGATTTTTCTCCTTATAGTGGACTTCAATGGAGCCCAAACAGTTGAAGGTCAAAATTAGTTTCACTGCAGCTTCAAATTGTTCTACACGATCCCAGACGAGAAATAAGGGTCTTATCTAAAGAAACAATTACTCATTTTCTAAAAAAAATGAATAAAATTTTATACATTTTAACCAGAAATGCTCATCTTGAACTAGCTCTCTTCTGCTTCTTCTCTATTTGAATTCCAGCAGTGTAGATGCTGCTAAGTGTATTACTGCCCTCCACAGGTCAAAGTTTGAACTAATTGTTATATACTATTGAACTAGCATATTGCATATAAAATTTACTTCAAACTTTGACCTGTGGAGGGCAGTAATACACTTAGCAGTGTCTACACTGCCGGAATTCAAATATAGAAGAAGAAGAGAGCTAGTTCAAGATAAGCATTTCTGGTTAAAAAGTATAATTTTTTTTTTTTTTTTTTTAGAAAATGAGTGATTGTTTCTCTAGATTAGACCATTATTTCTTGTCTGGGATCATGTAGAACAATTTGAAGCTGCAGTAATACTAATTTTGACCTTTAACTGTTTGGTGCCCACCAGTGATGCGCGGGTCAATGTATAAACAACCCGCACCCGACCGACGTTTTCAACTAACCCGCCCGCAACTCGGACCGCAAAAAAAAAAAAAAAAAAAAGGAAAATATTGTACCCGACCCGCTTCCTGACCCGCATTTTTTTAAAAGTAGTAAATGCTCATTGTAGTGTCATTGGGCCATAGACGTAAGAAGGGGTGCGGGGGTGTGTGGCCGCCCCCTTCCCATACGCCCCCCATCAGCCTCACTGGCCAATAATATCCATTAATCCAGCCTGTGGAGGAGAGAAATGTTTCAGGCCCATCATTTTCCATTTCAGCTGTCTAGATGCATATTATTGATGAATGCGATGTTTATGTTTCGACCCTGCTTGAAGAATTCATCAGCAGGTCAACTGAGAGAAGGCCCACTTTTGGAAAAGTGTGAAAGTTCTTAGGAGCGCAAACTGTTTTTTTTTTCCTGAATGTTGTATGATATAGCCTAGTGTTATGTAATAAAGGCTTGATTTATTCATTTATTTCGTTTAGTTTTCTTAACAATTAAGATGCTGCATGTGTTTATCCAGTCTAATCGAAGTGTGCGTCTCTCCCCCGACTTTCCCAACAAAAATCCCGCCCCCTCTCAGAAAATACATAAAACTGACATTACTGAGCTATATGCGTTTAAAAGTAGCCTAATAAAATGGTACAATGGCATTGCTCAGTTCAACGTGTTGGGAAATCGGGCATTTTGTCCCGCGTCAGCATTTATTCAAAAGTTAATAACGCTCAACATTCAAAAGGTAAATAAGGATTTCTCACTTGTATTAGTAGGCTTAGGCTATTTCGCCACGTGAATGCCCAATTGAAGCTCTCACAAGCACAAAATGCAGGGATAGAATATGTTAATAAAGTATTTATGTTAAGTATTTATGTTATAAATGTTCACAAAAACCCATGAAAGTAAAACTGAAACCTGAAAATTACAAAGGTTTAATTGGCATCTTTATTTCAAACGACCCGACCGACCACGACCCGAATATCATTAAAAATATTTTTGGATGACTCGTAACCGCGGGTGACCGCGGGTGACCGCAGGCACCCGCTCATTTTGGATCAACCCGCGCATCACTGGTGCCCAATGAACTTCTGGAATGCTTTCATCAAAAACGTTAATTTCTTTTCGACTGAAGAAAAAAAGACATGGACAACTTGGATGACATGGGGGTAAGTAAATTATCAGGAAAAGTTTATTTAAAAGTGAACTAATCCTTTAAGACAAACCATGCAAATTCAGAAGTCAACACCATTGCTGGGTATCTGAAGACTTCAGATGCAAAAGCCTCTAAGTGACGTCTGAAATTTTCTTGTAAAATGAGCATTTTTATCAAGCTTGCATGTTTCAGTTCAGTAATTTCACTTTAACAGCAATTAATAGGTCCTTTTCATTGCCATTAAAGTAAAATAACTGAACATAAACATACAAGCTTGATAAAAATGCTCATTTTAGAAGAAAATTTCAGACGTCACTTAGAGGCTTTTGCATCTGAAGTCTTCATTTTCTCCTTAAAACTGCAGTAAACCAAAGACAGTCTCAAATCCGTGGTTTGAAATCGCTGGTGTCTGTGACATCACAAACTACCTTATAACCAATCACGTCAACGTACCGGTGGGCACCAGTGATGCGCGGGTTGATCCAAAATGAGCGGGTGCCTGCGGTCACCCGCGGTTACGAGTCATCCAAAAATATTTTTAATGATATTCGGGTCGCGGTCGGTCGAGTCGTTTGAAATAAAGATGCCAATTAAACCTTTGTAATTTTCAGGTTTCAGTTTTACTTTCATGGGTTTTTGTGAACATTTATAACATAAATACTTAACATAAATACTTTATTAACATATTCTATCCCTGCATTTTGTGCTTGTGAGAGCTTCAATTGGGCATTCACGTGGCGAAATAGCCTAAGCCTACTAATACAAGTGAGAAATCCTTATTTACCTTTTGAATGTTGAGCGTTATTAACTTTTGAATAAATGCTGACGCGGGACAAAATGCCCGATTTCCCAACACGTTGAACTGAGCAATGCCATTGTACCATTTTATTAGGCTACTTTTAAACGCATATAGCTCAGTAATGTCAGTTTTATGTATTTTCTGAGAGGGGGCAAAGTTGGGAAAGTCGGGGGAGAGACGCACACTTCGATTAGACTGGATAAACACATGCAGCATCTTAATTGTTAAGAAAACTAAACGAAATAAATGAATAAATCAAGCCTTTATTACATAACACTAGGCTATATCATACAACATTTAGGAAAAAAAAAACAGTTTGCGCTCCTAAGAACTTTCACACTTTTCCAAAAGTGGGCCTTCTCTCAGTTGACCTGCTGATGAATTCTTCAAGCAGGGTCGAAACATAAACATCGCATTCATCAATAATATGCATCTAGACAGCTGAAATGGAAAATGATGGGCCTGAAACATTTCTCTCCTCCACAGGCTGGATTAATGGATATTATTGGCCAGTGAGGCTGATGGGGGGCGTATGGGAAGGGGGCGGCCACACACCCCCGCACCCCTTCTTACGTCTATGGCCCAATGACACTACAATGAGCATTTACTACTTTTAAAAAAATGCGGGTCAGGAAGCGGGTCGGGTACAATATTTTCCTTTTTTTTTTTTTTTTTTTTGCGGTCCGAGTTGCGGGCGGGTTAGTTGAAAACGTCGGTCGGGTGCGGGTTGTTTATACATTGACCCGCGCATCACTGGTGGGCACGCAAGGGAATCTCGAGAGAAGGTTCTCTCATTATATGTTTCTGTTGATATGAAAAATCGTGTAGATTTAGCAATATAGTGGGTGTATGATGTATATTACAATGTTATGATGAACTAACTGCCTTTCTCCACTGACATTCTGAGTTGTTCAAAGGATACTGAGTGTTGAAGACAGCTGCCTGACTCGTGAATGTGAACATGGTTTGTGTAACATTAGCAACACATTATTAGCAGTTTGATAACATAGTCAAACAAAACACTAATCATATTAATTACCCTTATGTGTCCGACGTTGTAAAAAAGCGATACCATGCAGCGTTTACGTCAGTAAGTTGAACGAGTGGATCTTGTCTAAGCTCAAGAGAGTGAGTGTAGGCGGGGCTAATTATCATATTCATAGATCTGTGTATATTAAATGAGGCAAAGGTGTAGAGTTACATTCAAGCGATTTTTTAATGCATTAAGATTTTTTTTTCACAGGAAAATACTTTATATATATAATTTTGGTTATCAAAGATAAGTTTTAATGGATAAAATTACTACAGAGGGACTTTAAAAGTTTGCCAAAGTGTACTTCTTTTTCACAAGTGTTATAGCACTGAACAATGTGGCATTAGACACCAGATGCTACAGTAAGGACACATAAAACATTGGGCTGAACACAATGTCCATATAACAGTCCACTGGAACGAGTGTGTGAAGTTGAGGTGAACTGTGGGGTTATTCTAAGTCTTCTGTGACTCTTAATTGCGTTGCTGTCACTCCAGTTTGTGTCCAAACAGCATAATAAAGGGTCATTACGAGACCAGAGTGGAAAATAATGGAAGAGTCATTAAAGCCTGCGGGAAACAATATCTCTCTGCAGTGTGGGGGGACAGGTAGTCTATTGCCCTGAGGAGATTACAGAAATGAGGTAGAGTGTCTCTGCCAAAAGCTACATTCACCCAGACAGTGTTTGGACTGACAGCCATTTTCACTAGCAGGTGTGACTCTCAAGTTGTTATATTCATACAACAGTTTGCAGTAGCAGCTTGAATTCTGTATAGATAACAGTCAACTTGATTTTCTATTCAAATAAAAAACATCTAGCCGTGAAGTATGGTTCAATTTACACAGTGCAGTGTGTTCAAGTTTGAGATATGATGACATTATATAATTTTGTAAATAAATTTCTCACTAAAATTCTCACTTTTAAGTAGTTGCTTATTAGCTTGCATATTGGCTGCTTATTAGTACTTATAAAGCACATATTAATGCCTTATTCTGCATGACCATATTCTACATCCCTTAATCCTACCCAATAAACTTAAACGCTACAACAACTAACCTTAATAAGCAGTAAATTAAGAGATTATTGAGGCAAAAGTCATAATTAATTGTGAATATGTGCTCCCGATACCAAAGTATTACCTAAATATGATATACATTTCCATTAATATTCATTTATATAAATGTGTATATACCATACATGGGTACATAAGATATAATAGTGATACATTTTGCATGATATTAAGTTGCAATTGCAAGTTATAAAGTCAGAATTGAGAGATATAAACTGTGAAAACTGTGATATAAATTGTGAGATCTTTTTTCCCCCTCAGAATTGGACTTTATAATTCGCAATTGCGAGTTTATATCTCATAATTCTGAGAAAAAAGTCAGAATTGCAACTTTATTCTGAGCAGTATTCTGACTTTATAACTCGCAATTTTGACTTTATAACAAGCAATTAAAGGGTTAGTTCAACCAAAAATTCTGTCATTTATTACTTACCCTCAATATGGCCGATTTCAAAACACTACTTCAGGAAGCATCGGAGCACAAATGAATCAGTGTATCGAATCTGCTGTTCGGAGCGCCAAAGTCACATGACTTCAGCCGTTGGCATTTGACACGTGGTCTGTATCATGATTCGACACACTGATTCATTTGTGCTCCGATGCTTCATGAAGCAGTGTTTTGAAATCGGCCATCACTAAATAAGTCGTTATTTTGTTTTTTTTGGCGCTCCAAAAATATTCCCGTCACTTTATAATATTAATATTGAACCACTGTACTCACATGAACTGATTTAAATATGTTTTTAGTACCTTTATGGATCTTGAGAGAGGAAGTGTCATTGCTCCCTATGGAGGCCTCACGGAGCCATCGGATTTCAACTAAATATCTCAATTTGTGTTCCGAAGATGAACGAAGGTCTTATGGGTGTGGAACGGCATGAGGGTGAGTAATAAATGACAGAATTTGTATTTTTGGGTGAACTAACCCTTTAAGACTTTATATCACACAATTGTGAGTATATATCTCGTAATTCTGACTATAACACGCAATTGCAACTTTATATCACACAATTCTGACTTTATAACTCCCAGTTTTGACTTTATAACACGCAATTGTGACTTTATATCACGCAATTCTGAGGGGGAAAAAATCTGAATTGCGAGATAAATTGCGAGATATCCATTTTTCTTTTTATTCTGTGGTGCAAACAAGCTTCCATAGAAGACAGTGTATGAATAAAAAATAGAGCAGGGAATTTCAAGAATTGTTCTGGAGAACCTTTCCAGGTATGCATACCAGAATCTAATCTCCAGTCAAACATTTCATTAGACATCAGCATTAAAAAAAAAAAAGTCAATCATCCAATCAAAAGGCCTGATTCTGTTAGTGACCTGCCATGACTGCTCCTATCCATCAAATCAATCTTCAGTCAATCAAAGAGTTGCCATGGCAAATGAAACTCCAGCAACTAGGGAGAGGGTCTTAATCTCATAATCAAACAACACATGTGTGAGTGCATGCGGGCACACAGCTCAGCTCCGTATTATGCAGCAATGCCAACACACCCTCTTGGTTCCTCAGGGCTGGTGAACATGAGCTTGTTTTAAAACCTAGAGAGCTGCCTACTCTAGAATTTTAAGACATCCTAGGCATGTATCTGGTGCTAGAGCAGTTCCAGATAGGCTCCATGAGAATGATGACTTCTAGGATGCCTTCACAAAGAAGCTAATCCCAGAACGCATGTCACAATGATCCAAGATGATGGACAAAAAAAAGTCACTATAAATTATATTTCATTCAGTACTGAAACGCCTAATTCTATTGAATGTGGACTTGTAGGCTACTTAAAATCATAAAGGTATATTTAAAAAAAAAAAGCTTAAAGTGCTAGTTTACCCAAAAATGAAATTTCTGTCATTAATTACTCACCCTCATGTCGTTCCACACCGGTAAGACCTTCGCTCATCTTCAGAACACAAATTAAGGTAATTTTTCATAAAATCCAATGACTCAGTGAGGCCTGCACTGCCAGATAATTAACACTTTCAAGGCCCAGAAAGCTACTAAAGATGTATTTAAAACAGTTCATGTGACTACAGTGGTGCAACCTTAATGTTATGAAGCGACGAGAATACTTTTTGTGCGCCAAAATAACAAAATAACGACTTTATTCAACAATATCTAGTGATGGGTGATTTCAAAACACTGCTTCATGAAGCTTCCAAGCTTAACGAATCTTTTGATTCGAATCATGGTTCGGAGCGTGTATCAAACTGCTAAAGTCACGCCCCCCCAGTGGTGAACCATTGAAATTTTGAAACACTTATGACTTAACGAAGCCTCGTTTACTGAAATAATGTGACTTTGGCAGTTTGATACATGCTCCGAACCACTGATTCGAAACAAAAGATTCATAAAGCTTTGAAGCTTCATGAAGCAGTGTTTTGAAATCGCCCATCACTAGATATTGAATAAACTCGTTATTTTGTTTTGTTTTTTTGGCACACAAAAATGTATTCTTGTCTCTTCATAACATTAAGGTTGAACCACTGTAGTCACATGAGTAGCTTTCTTGGTATCTGAAAGTGTTAATTGTTTTGATGGAAATAGAGGCCTCACTATGCCATTGGAATTCATCAAAAATATCTTAATTTGTGTTCCGAAGATGAAAGAAGGTGTTACGGGTGTGGAACGACATGAGTAATTAATGACAGAATTTTCATTTTTGAGCGAACTAACCCTTTAAGTGTTTTTAAGAATTTAAGAAACATAGTCAGTGTACTCTCTTTAAGTACACATAGGTGGTTGTTTATTTCATTAATATTATATTATCTGAAAGTACAATGACCTAAAAATATAGTATTAGTTGTAGGTGTCTTTAACTGCTATGTACTAACATTTAAATGAATCATTTGGTGCAATGCACTTATTATGTACATTCATGTTTTTACATTGTATTTCTATTAAAAAAATAAATAGCCTACCTCCATGTAATGACAGCTGCAACTAAAATTACACTGTTGACCCATCCCTTACACCTTAACCCACCCTTAAAACTACCCATAACACCAAACCTGTCCATACCCGTATCTCACCTCAATAGCAGCACAAGTGTTTTGCAACACAACACGAATGCAATAAGTACACTGTACTTATTTTTTGATGCAAGTACATAGTAGTTAAAGACAGCTAATATAAAGTGTGACCAATTTTATTTTTAAGATTTGAAGTACACTACAAGAGCACATTCAATACAATAAAGCACACTTCTTTTTTCACAAGGGTCAATATGCCTACCAATGCCTTCTATTCAATATCATTGCATTCCGTTTTTAAAGCAAGAACAAATCCTGTCCGAACAGACTCTTAAAAGGCAGCTGCCTGTGTACTGTTGGTAGACAGCAAGGAAGCTCACTAGGATTTTTGTAACAGAGCTATATAATATTCAGAATATAAACATGTGTAATAATGTGTGTGAGGAAATTACGATATCATGGCTTGAACACACCTCACGTTTCTCTGAATTAGCCCCAGCTATTTGCAGCTGTGATGGGAAGAAATTGCCTGTAAAGAAAAAGAAAGGACAAAAAAATACACGGAGAGAAAAAAAAAGAAAAAAAAAAAGATGTACGCTCCGGTGAATAATGCTAAACAACAAACGACAGCCCCAGCCTTCAAGTAGAACAATACCATCATTAGATAACGGGCTGTTCTCTTTTCAGGACCGACCCTCGGGTTAATGAACGTATCTGCATCGCTTTATGCACCATTACATGGCTTTATCTTCCTACGCCGCTAATGCAATTCACGACAAAACTCAATGAAGAGAAGTTCGGAAATAGCAGTCTACACCAGCCCTGAAATGCCTGTCATGACTATATCCCACAGGGCATGAAAAATACTGAAGATCTCACTAGTGTAAGAGGTACAACTGAGCTTGGTGGTAAGCAGCAGTTTTTCGCCATTATTCAAGACCTTCGGGCGCTTATTGTGGAAAATTGTCACCAGCACTGAAAGCGTCTGAACATGTTTGAAGCTGAATGAACATGAGCTGCCCCCAATATTTCCCTTTTAAAATAACATCACAGGCAGGTGAAGGTGACATTGCCCAGTGTGAAACACAATTTTCGAGAATAGTATAGAGAATATAATTAAAAATGATTTTTAATGCTGATTTCTCCTGAAAACTGGCCTACAACACCTCGCTGTGCTTTGATCATGAAAAAAAGAGATATATCTGAGCTGTAAAATATGATTGCATGAGGAACATTTAAAGAAGTTATAAACAGCTGATATACACACATTTGCGATCGTCACATCAATTTAATTTTATATAACTGTGCTCAGTTGCTTGGCAACCATAGACAGCCTACACTTGACCTAATGATCCTTATCATTAACTTTTTCTTTTCCATTGACATAATTTTCCGTCATTATGACACAACGCTTCCACGCCATTGACAAGTTTTTATGGCAAGCCATGTTTTCACTTGGGGTGTCTAAAAAAAAAAAAGCCAAGAAGAAACAGAAACATGCGATAGAAGCATTGCTTACGCACATGTAATCTAGTGTTTTTAGAACATTAAACAGCATATAAATCAAAACTGCCTACAAATGAAATTTTGAACCCACAAAGAGGTATAGGACTGTGAAGCTTTGGGGGTGTTGATGGACTCAATCTACTCTATCTATATTTTGATTATCATTCTGAATCCAGTCTGGATGAAGTCTTTGACAAAAACTTTCAGCTTTTTGTTCAAAATGTTGCTCTTTTTTATTAAACTTATCCACTTTTAAGTGTTGATAAAAAAAGAATGAATGAAGCTATAATAAAGTTTTGTTGTTTTTTTAAGCAGAGGCTCAGTTCTTTCTTATGATATATTGTATGTTCAGATACTCATACAACAAACTATTCTGTGGGCCATGAAAATTTTGTGAAAATGATCAAAAATTCTGCCGGTGGCTGTCAACTTGGGAAAAAAATGATGGGGAAAGAGTTAATGATCTCTGATCAGTGATCTCTAATGATTTATTTGACAAGAAGTGTTTATTGTGATTACTCACTTTTCTGTCATGACAACTCTCAGAGTGTTTGGCATGGTAATGGATACGACAATGTTGATATATTTGGCCTTGGAGGAATAGATCTGCTACGCTGCTGCTGCTGTTGTTGGTTATTGCTGCTGCTGCTGCAGAGCAAGTTTGGGAATTGCTACTGCCAATACATACGCAACATGCTGCTGCTGTACAATAACGCGTGAATTACCCGTAGCAGATCTATATAGGTAGAGCTGGGGAAGGTGGAGGTTTCTGAAAGCACACTGCACTGCTACAGCAAATGCTGACCAAGTATTTGAAGGCTGAGCACACAAGCTCATTGGCTACTGATACAGCAGGAACCAATCAGCTGTGCCCTATAGAGAATGATGTGTTTGCAAGCAGATTGAGTTCAGCCTGCAACATCTGTGACATCAGTTTCATGACAGAACTTTCTAAAGTGAAAAGCATGATAACTCCTTAGTAATGACTGAAGTCATTGTAAGCTTTGGAGGTTTTTGTAAAGTATTGGATAGTAATGAATCAAGTGTTACCAAATCCATCAGACGCAATTACAATAAGAAAGAAAAACCTCAAAAGCTTACAATGACTTTGGTCATCGTTATTAGGGAGTTATCATGCTTTTCACTGTAGAATACAGATCCAAATAATTAGTAATTCCTTCTGAAGGATTTGTCATTACTAGTGGGTTACCATGACCTTCACTTTAGAATTAATTATACATTATGCATTATTCACATAAATTATGAACCTGTATATAGTAGTTCTTAGTAGTTATTGATTAGTGAACTACCACATTTAACTGAGAACTATTACTTACCATTTCGTTAATCAGAGTTTCTTGTTAGTTAATAGTAGTTACTAGAGTGTTAACATTGGGTTATTCATTTGTTCCTGTGTAGTTATTCATTAATGACGGAACAGCATTCTAGAGTGTTACCCTGGTGTCTTGTTCTCAGGAGAATCATCTGAGAAGCAGGAGAAAGATCTCATTTGCTATCTAGTTTATCTCATGCTGTAGGAGATATTATAGAGATCTTGTTGATTCCTGCTGACAAAACCAACATAACTGGTAGCCATGTTTTGGAAAAGCAACTATGACCATCTCTGACCAGATAATAATAACCAGACTTAAGAAGTTCCAAAACACATCTATCGGCTTAAACAAAACTGTCTTTCCTTCAGGCATGAAGGAAAGAGAATTTTGTGCATAGAGGTAAAATGATGAACCAAAATAATGACATCAAAAGTTAATCAAATAAAACCTAACTGGCACCTCTCAGCTTCCACACTCTGTCTATCATGCCTGTCCCTCGACATTACTGTGAGTTACAGTGATGAGTGTTTGTTTTTCTGACTAGCTAAAGCCAAATGCAAGTGACTAGAGTCTGCTCAATTCATTGTCAACATTTTAGTGCCAATCCTGCAGGAATCATAATTGGCTCCTCTCACCCACTTTCTCTGCCTTTTTCCTCTCCTCACCACTTTCAAATTCTCCTATACCTCCCAAGCGCAATTCCATCAGGTCCCAATGGCAAAATCAGATCAGCGCCGAATAGCCATTAGCTCCTCTATTTAAAGAGATCTATGCAGTTGTGAAGGCTGCTTAGAGTTAATTACGCTGCCTGTCTGTGTTTAGCCTGTGGCCATACTGCACTCCGATGGGATGATTATTGAGTTTTATCACTCTTCTAATGGAGAAACACCCCCCATGTCCATTCAGACCATAGGCAGGGCAGTAAACCCCCTCGAAAGCCTTAAAACCGACTTCTGCCCCGAAACGATAAGGAACTGTAACAAAAGACATTGATTTGGCCCATAAGGATTAAAAAGCAAAAGGCACCATCGTCCATCCAGAGTCGATGCAGTTTTATGACACAGTGCTAAAACTCAAATGGCTGCATAGTGCTGGGAGGTTGAGTAAAGTTCACTGTGCCGTTAAGGCATAAAATGGTCAGTGACAGCTGGGGTGTGTCTGTGGATGTAAAGGGCACTATGTGCTGTGTTATTTTGAATTATAATAGTCATACAACAGATAACTCAGGTAACTGTCACTCAGGTTGCCTTATTGACTGTTTCTCAGCTTTAAATGAAAAGAAAATCTGTAGGACAAGGGACTTTTGAATGAATCCGATTTAGACGATGAAAATCCCACATGGCTAAAACTCACGAAAGAAGCAGGAGCATCTAAATCCCTGGAGGTAGATAAAAACCCTCCAGATTTCAACAACCAGACGGACGGCTTCAAAGGAAAACACACAAACATACAGAACAGAACCAAAATACAAATTTCCCTTCAGTCCAAAACATACCTCCAACAACAGTTTCCAGGGCTAGGTACACTGTAAAAAAATTCCGTAGTTTTTACAAAATATTTTTGGCAGCTGTGGTTGCCAGAATAATTTTGTAAAAAATACAGAAAAACCGTACACACATTTACAGAACCAACTATAAATTTTACAGTATAAAACTGTAATTTAAGAAAATTTGAATGTAAACCAATAAATTCAACAATGCATACTACTACTAAAATCTGTTTTGTACCTTTAACATATTCTGACAACCATCATAATAATGCAGGTGGCAGAAGAGAAAGCCACATGAAGAATCAGAGTTCATCACAAGTAGCTTTTCCACTAGCTGAAGTATATACTAATATATAGAAGGTACAAAGAGTCATTCACGCAAACACAAAACACCATCATGGTAACCTACAACACCTAAATAATGCAATAAACATTCATTAAACAACAGAAGATGTAACATAAAACCCTAATGAACATAACTGATAACAAAAACTATTAAGAAACATGATTATTTAAAAAAATACTTTCAAATGTGGAGTGTCACACAGGGAATTGTGGGAACATCAGTTTACAGATTTTGACTGTAAATTACACATTGATTTTGTCTTTTTTACTTATAAAAATCATAACATTTACAGCATTTTACTGTGAAAATTGCACGAATGTCTGGTTAGAGCTTTTACAGTTTTTCCCTGTATATAATATGGGAACTTACTGTTAACCTATTTACACTTTTTTTCCCGTAGTGTTTTTACAATATTTTACCGTTAAAATCACATTAATTTTAGTATACTTAAGCACAAGTTATTTGTATGTACTTTAGTATAACTAAATGTACTTTAGTTATAAATACGCTATAAATTGGTATACTTAAAGTCTGCTAAATTGGAACAACTAATTTTATACTAAATGCATTTTAGTTGTCCAAAAGCAGTGCTGAAGTTCAATAAAGTTGTATTAAATATACTTTTTTTGTTCTAAAGTGGAACTATTCCAAGTATACTTATTCCAAGTATTTTAACTTTCGTTTTTTTGTTTGTTTGTTTGTTTGTTTTTTGCTCAGGATCAGTTTAATAATTAATTTAATAATTCATAATATTTTGACAGCCCACAGTCCACATTTCAAAGTGCAAATAAGGGCCATTAAAGTAGCATTAATGGGAAAAAGTGTGTTACAGTAGGTGCATTGAAGTACATTAGGAATACACAAATAAAACTTCTGATCAGGTACATTAATTTCTTTCACCATTTCAAACTGAATATATGTTGTTTTCTTTATTTGTCATAATTACACATATTTACTTAATGTAACTACATTCTCTATATATATGTATATCTGTTTGCAACCATGCAAAATTGTGAAAAGAGTCTGAGAGTCTGCCCTAGTGAAAAAACCCTACCAAAATGTATTTAAAATAGGCCTACATTCATTTCACAAAAAACCCATTAATATAAAGTAGGCGGCATTTGAAGTGGATCAAAAAAGTTCATGAAAGTTGTCCTTAGAAAAAGGTTTTAGGACAACTTTGATGAAGGGTTTTGATACGCTTCAAACGTTGACTATTACAGACATACTGACATACATATTTTAATTAAACTTTATTTGCAGTTCTTCTTTATTGTACAATGCACAATGCATATTTCTAAATATTAAGCCTAAAATGTGTTTAATATCACTATTAGTAAGGATAGTATGATCAATGTATAATTTGAATGCAAGATATATATACTTGTACTAAAGTATACTTGCAATAGTTCCACTTTAGCATAATGAAATATACTTAAGTATATCTTTAGTTGGACCTCAACACAAAAATACTCGTTCCAGTTTAGCAGACTTTAAGTATACCAATTTAGTATAATAAAAGTACAATTGCAGGGTATTTATATTAAGTACATGCAAATGTAAATGCAACTGTAGTACACTTAGCATAAAATAAAAAAATTTCAAATAGATTTTAGTACAACCCGTTTCCAAAAAAGTTGTGACACTGTACAAATTGTGAATAAAAACAGAATGCAATGATGTGGAAGTTTCAAATTTCAATACAGGGAGTGCAGAATTATTAGGCAAGTTGATTTTCTGATCATATTTTTTTTCCAAGCACATTTTACCAATTCCAATCCACATCAATCTTAATATCTAATATTAATATTGTTTTTAATCATTTATAAGTGATATATAATTGTTCATGAAGGCTGGAAAAGAAAAATGCCTTATATTCAGGTGTGCAGAATTATTAGGCAGGTTTTCTTTTACAGGCAAAATGAGCCAAAAAAGAGATTTAACTCAGACTGAAAAGTCAGAAATTATTAAATACTCATGAGAAGGACGCAATACTAATTCAATACTAGAAATTGCAAAGTTAAAGCATGACTAATGGACAGAAAAATGCTCATTGGGTCAGCGGGGTCAAACAAAAACAGGTGGAAAAGAAAAGACACATGTTAACTGCAAAATAATTCAGAATTAAGGTGAAGAATAAAGTGTGAAACAATCAGGAACCCTTTAGTCTCCAGCAACACCATTTTCCAGAACTGCAACCTACCTGGAGTCTCCAGAAGTGCAAGGTGTCAGGATCTCAGAGACTTACGTTAGCTAAAGAATCCTAAAAAATAACCAACTCTTAATAAGAATCACAAGCTGAAGTGTTATAAAATACATGAAGACTGGGTTTTTATAGGCCTTATAGACAGACAGCTTGAGAGTGACTCTTGAAGGACCAGCACCACATCCTCTTGTACCACTGTTTGAAGAATTTATCTTCCAGAATCTGGCAGTAAGGTGTGGGAGTTCACTTTTAGTCCATCTCTTATCCTGAAATGTCCGTCTTGCAGAGATGGACTAAAACTGATCTTCCAAAACTTACTGCCAGATTCTGGAAGATGAATTCTTCAAACAGTGGTACAAGAGATTGTGGTGCTGGTCCTTCAGGAGTCACTCTCAAGCTGTCTGTCTATAAGGCCTATAAAAACCCAGTCTTCATGTATTTTATAACACTTCAGCTTGAGATTCTTATTAAGAGTGGATCATTTTTAGGATTCTTTACCTTCGTAAAGTCTCTGAGATCCTGACACCTTGCACTTCTGGAGACTCCAGGTAGATTACAGTTCTGGAAAATGGTGGCGCTGGAGACTAAAGGGTTCCTGATTGTTTTACACTTAATTCTTCACCTTAATTCTTAATTATTTTGCAGTTAACATGTGTCTTTTCTTTTCCACCTGTTTTTGTTTGACCCCGCTGACCCAATGAGCATTTTGCTGTCCCTTGGTCATGCTTTAACTTTGCAATTTCTAGTATTGCATTAGTATTGCGTCCTTCTCATAAGTATTTAATAACTTTTGACTTTTCAGTCTGAGTTAAATCTCTTTTTTGGCTCATTTTGCCTGTAAAAGAAAACCTGCCTAATAATTCTGCACACCTGAATATAAGGCATTTTTCATTTCCAGCCTTCATGAACAATTATATATCACTTATAAATGATTAAAAACAATATTAATAGTAGTTATTAAGATTGATGTGGATTGGAATTGGTAAAATGTGCTTGGAAAAAAAATATGATCAGAAAATCAACTTGCCTAATAATTCTGCACTCCCTGTATTTTATTCAGAATACAACATAGATGACATATCAAATGTTTAAACTGAGAAAATGTATCATTTTAAGGGAAAAAATAAGTTGATTTTAAATTTCATGTCATCAACACATCTCAAAAAAGTTGGGACAAGGCCATGTTTACCACTGTGTGGCATCCCCTCTTCTTTTTATAACAGTCTGCAAACGTCTGGGGACTGAGGAGACAAGTTGCTCAAGTTTAGGAATAGGAATGTTGTCCCATTCTTGTCTAATACAGGCTTCTAGTTGCTCAACTGTCTTAGGTCTTCTTTGTCGCATCTTCCTCTTTATGATGGACCAAATGTTTTCTATGGGTGAAAGATCTGGACTGCAGACTGGCAGGCCATTTCAGTACCCGGATCCTCCTTCTACGCAGCCATGATGTTATAATTGATGCAGTATGTGGTCTGGCATTGTCATGTTGGAAAATGCAAGGTCTTCCCTGAAAGAGACGACGTCTGGATGGGAGCATATGTTGTTCTAGAACTTGGATATACCTTTCAGCATTGATGGTGCCTTTCCAGATGTGTAAGCTGCCCGTGCCACACGCACTCATGCAACCCCATACCATCAGAGATGCAGGCTTCTGAACTGAGCGCTGATAACAACTTGGGTTGTCCTTGTCCTCTTTAGTCCGGATGATATGACGTCCCAATTTTCCAAAAAGAACTTCAAATTTTGAATCGTCTGACCACAGAACAGTTGTCCACTTTGCCACAGTCCATTTTAAATGAGCCTTGGCCCAAAGAAAACGCCTGCGCTTCTGGATCATGTTTAGATATGGCTTCTTTTTTGACCTATAGAGTTTTAGCCGGCAACGGTGAATGGCACGGTGGATTGTGTTCACCGTTTTCTGGAAGTATTCCTGAGCCCATGTTGTGATTTCCATTACAGTAGCATTCCTGTATGTGATGCAGTGTCGTCTAAGGGCCCCAAGATCACGGGCATCCAGTATGGTTTTCCGGCCTTGACCCTTACGCACAGAGATTGTTCCAGATTCTCTGAATCTTTGGATGATATTATGCACTGTAGATGATGATAACTTCAAACTCTTTGCAATTTTTCTCTGAGAAACTCCTTTCTGATATTGCTCCACTATTTTTCGCCGCAGCATTGGGGGAATTGGTGATCCTCTGCCCATCTTGACTTCTGAGAGACACTGCCACTCTGAGAGGCTCTTTTTATACCCAATCATGTTGCCAATTGACCTAATAAGTTGCAAATTGGTCCTCCAGCTGTTCCTTATATGTATATTTAACTTTTCTGGCCTCTTATTGCTACCTGTCCCAACTTTTTTGGAATGTGTAGCTCTCATGAAATCCAACCACTAACAGGTGCCGTGATGAAGAGATAATCAGTGTTATTCATTTCACCTGTCAGTGGTCATAATGTTGTGCCTTATTGGTGTATATGTATACTGTGCACAAAATGCACTACACATGGGCCATGTTTTGAATCTAAATTTATTTTCACCATTTTCACAAAAAAAAAAAAAAAAAAACTACCAATTTGGCCAAAGTCTAAGGCATCAATTATGTACTTCGTAGACAAGGCAGTTTCAGAAAACACTGCATGAAGCTCAAGCTTATAGAGCATAGATCATGCTTAGCAACATGCTAACACTAAATCAAAGCACTTCACTTGAGTAGCACTATTTGGATGATCGTATGTGTGTTTAGAGCATTCCAGATTTGGTCACTTATGAGCTTTTTATTTAATTTAGGATCCAGTCTTGAAAGACAGCTGCCTATGTTGGCACTAGACAGTATGGCAGACCTGGAAAGCCTATACTAAATACCCCACAATGCAAAGGACATTCCATTTCCATTGTAAGATGTATCAAATGTGATCATCTTCTTTACTCATTACTTGACCAGACTTGCAGAAGATCAAAATAAATCAATAAAAATGCACATAACCATATTTATCTCAGGGGCAATAAGAAACCATTCACTGAATTAAACATGCAATGTGAAGAGGTCATGTGACGTCAAGCATAAAACTGTTGTAAACTGATGTAAAATGCATACCGTTTGAAACCAGGGTGTCTGCAGAAATTTTAAGTCAGATTTATGACATTTAAGACCTTTTTTAAGACATGCACAAATAAAATTAACACCGTGTCCATACAGAACAAACCCATACAGTCTCTGCATGTATCTCAGATTATTGTACATAATTAAACAAGCTGGAGCACACATTCAACAGGATATGAATTAGAGGTGGATCAATATTGGATTTTGCTGATACAAGAATAATGTGTTTGAATAAAGGCAATAAAAAGTCTACTGTGCCAATAAAATCTATATATTGAATGTTAAATTAGTCTTAGTCAAGAATGTGGGACTTTTACAAGCCCAAATACACAAGGACTTGTATTTTGAAATGTCAGTACTTTAGATAAAATATGCACTCTTAAAACCATCAACAACATATTACAATATAAACACCATAAAGTAAACATTGCCATAATTCATCAACAGTAGATTATGAGCTATCGCTTGGCATAAACGTGTGGTATTTAATGATTGCAACTGCACTGAAACCCCAAGCCTGTAGAATGTGCAACAGAGGAGCAGTTTGACTGTGAAAATGCAGTGCTCACATTTATTTATATATGATAATTCTTGATTTTCCATCCCCCAAATTTTTAAGGACTGGCAGGGACCCTGGTTTCACAGACATTTAAAAAACAGTAGGCAGTATATAGTATACACGCTAGTATATACTATTATGCTGCCTTCACACCACATTGTTCTACCGGTGATGTTCTACTCGGAGCTGTTCACGCTTCAAATCAAGCATTACTATGGCAAAACTAACAACACCAAAATGAATCTGCAGTGGTCAGATGGTACAGCAGTCACATGGTACAAGTCAGAGATCTCATAAAATTTCGAGTTTACAAATTGTAGTTAGTATAAGGACGTGAATGCTTTTTTACAAGTTGGAATTTCGTAATTACGTATTCCATTTCTAAATATAGACACACTCTTTTCCACTGCACTGTGGACAAACATGGAGGGTCTGTTTTATAAAGTAGATCCAATATCCTGTGAATGGAGTTCACAAATACAGCAATGTCCTGTGATGTGGCTTTTACTAACAGCATATCTCTGAACGCACATCACACCTCTCAGGGGAAAAGACAACAGGATGAATTATCAGGTAATGTTCCATTAACAGGCAAGCGCTGCTAATGCATCCATAAACACAATTACAATGAAAAACAAGCACAGCGTGAGCAGGGCAACTGATATTTTTATATTTATTTGCTGATATTATACTTAGATTATAACTGACAGAGCGAACATGTGATGCTGGTCCACAGCAAGTCTCAGATCCTCACATGTTTGTGTCACACTGGATCTCTCTCCCTTATGCAGCAAAGCAACTGACCTTACTGAATATTTAACAATATCTTCCCTTTTTCCACCTCGTTTTCGTTCCTCCACCCGCTCAGCTTGTCAAACGAGTCCTTAGTCAGCAGTAAATCCCACACTTCCAAGGATTTGGCCCAGCGTGATCTGTCACGCAGTCTCCAGGCAGGAGAAGTAGCGGAGGAAGAGAGTCTGAGTTCATCTGGCAAGCAAAAGACCATGGGGGATTGTGGGTAACAGACTAGCCGTTCCAAACAGCCCATCAGACAGAGACATGACCACATAATGATTATACAACTACTAAAAGTATATATACATGCATACATGCATCAACTCATGTTAAGCAGTATGTACTATATAGAAATCTCAAGTGCTTGATTGTTATTTTGTCGAAAAAAAGGCAACTATTATTGCCCAGTGATCTATTAAAAAGTTGGATATATACAGTGGGTATGGAAAGTATTCAGACCCCATTACATTTTTCACTCATTGTTATATTGCAGCCATTTGCTAAAATCATTTAAGTTCATTTTTTTCCTCATTAATGTACACACAGCACCCCATATTGACAGACAAACACAGAATTGTTGACATTTGTGCAGATTTATTAAAAAAGAAAAACTGAAATATCGCATGGTCCTAAGTATTCAGACCCTTTTCTCAGTATTCAGTAGAAGCACCCTTTTGATCTAATACAGCCATGAGTCTTTTTGGGAAAGATGCAACAAGTTTTTCACACCTGGATTTGGGGATCCTCTGCCATTCCTTTTTGCAGCTCCTCTCCAGTTCTGTCAGGTTGGATGGTAAACGTTGGTGGACAGCCATTTTTAGGTCTCTCCAGAGATGCTCAATTGGGTTTAAGTCAGGGCTCTGGCCGGG
Source organism: Megalobrama amblycephala (assembly GCF_018812025.1). Classification (NCBI taxonomy): domain Eukaryota; kingdom Metazoa; phylum Chordata; class Actinopteri; order Cypriniformes; family Xenocyprididae; genus Megalobrama; species Megalobrama amblycephala. Next base: position 32,530,800 of record NC_063062.1, on the reverse strand, counting down.
CCATTCAAGAACAGTCACGGAGTTGTTGTGAAGCCACTCCTTCGTTATTTTAGCTGTGTGCTTAGGGTCATTGTCTTGTTGGAAGGTAAACCTTCGGCCCCGTCTGAGGTCCTGAGCACTCTGGAGAAGGTTTTCGTCCAGGATATCCCTGTACTTGGCCGCATTCATCTTTCCCTCGATTGCAACCAGTCGTCCTGTCCCTGCAGCTGAAAAACACCCCCACAGCATGATGCTGCCATCACCATGCTTCACTGTTGGGACTGTATTGGACAGGTGATGAGCAGTGCCTGGTTTTCTCCACACATACCGCCAAAAAGTTCTATCTTGGTCTCATCAGACCAGAGAATCTTATTTCTCACCATCTTGGCAAACTCCATGCAGGCTTTCATGTGTCTTGCACTGAGGAGAGGCCTCCGTCGTGCCACTCTGCCATAAAGCCCTGACTGGTGGAGGGCTGCAGTGATGTTTGACTTTCTACAACGTTCTCCCATCTCCCGACTGCATCTCTGGAGCTCAGCCACAGTGATCTTTGGGTTCTTCTTTACCTCTCTCACCAAGGCTCTTCCCCCCCAATAGCTCAGTTTGGCCGGACGGCCAGCTCTAGGAAGGGTTCTGGTCGTCCCAAACGTCTTCCATTTAAGGATTATGGAGGCCACTGTGCTCTTAGGAACCTCAAGTGCAGCAGAAATTTTTTTGTAACCTTGGCCAGATCTGTGCCTTGCCACAATTCTGTCTCTGAGCTCTTCAGGCAGTTCCTTTGACCTCATGATTCTCATTTGCTCCGACATGCACTGTGAGCTGTAAGGTCTTATAAAGACAGGTGTAGAACCATCTCAAGGATGATCCGAAGAAATGGACAGCACCTGAGTTAAATATATGAGTGTCACAGCAAAGGGTCTGAATACTTAGGACCATGTGATATTTCAGTTTTTCTTTGCATAAATCTGCAAAAATGTCAACAATTCTGTGTTTTTCTGTCAATATGGGGTGCTGTGTGTACATTAATGAGGAAAAAAATTAAAATTTTTAGCAAATGGCTGCAATATAACAAAGAGTGAAAAATTTAAGGGGGTCTGAATAATTTCCGTACCCACTGTACTGTGTACTATGTATTCGTCCCCAACTGTCATGCTACGGACATCACAGCTCGGTCCATACAGTCAGACGAGGAATACAGGCGATCCACACTCCAAACCAGAAGGGGGTGTACGGTAATGCAACACTGTTTGCTAACCGCCATAACAGGAAAAAGTGTAGAGGAAGAAGAATAGACGATCTATTCAACGTGTAATCTCTTAATCAACCGTGGAACGTTATCAATAAAACTTGAGAATAATATCTCACTTAGCATTACATTTACCTCAGGCAAGTCATTTAGTGTCCCCAGCATGTTAGTTCACTAGAGAAATGAACTCTAGAGGGGAGCATTTCACTAAAAATATGCTCTATATTAGCTTATATATTCATTATATTTGAAGGATCTGAAGATTTTCTGAAGAACTGTGTGTTACTTTAAGAGTTTTTTTTAAAAAAAATTTAATTTATCATTTAACTATTTTATTCATTTATATCATTTATTCATACTATTATTATTCATTTACACCATTTATCATTTAACCATTTTATTCATCTATATCATTTATTTATTTATTGTTATTATTCATTTAAGATAATTTATTCACATTATTATTATTCATTTATGTCATTTATGTTTTTTTATATATTTTATATTACTCTTTATGTCTTTTCCATTGTTTAAATCTTACGAATGTGTGGTCTAAAGGAATGTTCATCTTCATGGGTAGGAGATAAGAGAATGTCTCCATTTCAAGGTTTTTAACGTCACGGGATGATGATGTGAAGCTATAATTTTCCATAGTTTTTTCCTTGGTATAACAACACTTGTTGGAATTGTACTGGCCAGACGAAGTCTGAGCATTGAAACATATGCAACTAAGACTATTCAATAAACTCTGCTCTTTTATTATCATCTCTTTGTCTCCTGCTTCTGCTCTTCTCTGGCTTTACAGTCAACTTTCAGGCTGATAGAAGGCTCTTGAGGTACCAGACAATACTTTCTGTTGTCAGGTTTGCTGGGTTGCACACACCTGACAAACGGATATCTTTTGACAAGATATTTTACCTGTTCTTAATGTCGTAATTATTTAATATATTATTTGTTATGAAACAAGTTATTATGACAGTAGCGGTTCGTGAATAACTACACGTTTATTTGCGTATTTCCACAATGACGATAAAAAGAAAAGCAATACAAATATCAAATCACACTGCGGACCGGACTTTAACAATAGGCACACCGCTTGCTTTTTCCCAAGACTCTTGGAGCTCTCTCTGTGCAGAGAGATTTGGGCATTGAGGTTTTCAGATAACCCTCAGCAGTGTCCTTTGAGAGCTCATTGCAGGGGCCGAGCCCCGCTCCTCATCCCCCAGGACAGCCATATTCTCTAGTCTCATTCATCTGCCTTCACATGTGGAAAAAAACCAATGAATGTGGCTTAATATAGCTGCAATTTGGCGCATTGTGGGGGATGAGACATTTTGATTGCGGACCTGTGATTGTACCCAAATGGAAAAAGAGCCCGGGGGGCTTCATCACACACTTGTCTCACTAAACATTTAATGAAGTAGATGTGCTTCAGAAACAAGCTAATATGAAGTAGACTGCAGATTGTTGTGCTAAAGCACTCTCTTATGAAATATAAGTGTGCTTAATTGTATTAAATGTGCACTTGTAGTGAACTTCAAATTTTTTTATTTTTTTTTAAAAAAACCTGTAATCGCAGATAATATAATATTACTGAAATAAAAGACCACTTTATTATACTTAAAGAGAGTGCACTTTCATTACATTTTTTTAAACTTAAGAACACTTTTAAAAAGTGCACTTTGTGATAATGTAAAATTAAAAGTTTTACATTTTAGTACATTTTTAAATTATTATGTTTTAATAATCTTTTGTCAGGCTTTAAAGAAGTACGCTTATTTTGATGTGTTGACCGGTGTTAATTTTGACAGCAAATTTTAATTTAGTTTTAGTCATAATCTTTTGACTAAAATGCCATTTAGTTTTAGTCATATTTTAGTCATCGGAAATTGTTTTAGTTTTAGTCTAGTTTTAGTCGACTAAATAAAATTTCATTTAGTTAAATTATAATGCATTAAGCATTTCTATAACAATACATAGATCCTATGCACTGATATAGGTAGGCCTACATATTCCCCAAACTGTTTATGTTCACCCAACTGTACTTTGCTCGCCAAACCGGACGTTTTTTGACCATTCAAGTGCAAAAAGACACAAAAGAGCAAAATTCAGTACTTTTCAGGGATTGACACATTTACATTCAGGTACTATTATAGTTTTCGTTTCAAATTTTTATTCGATTTGATTTTTAGTTTTTCTGTTTTCATTGTAATTTTAGTAAGTTTTAGTTTTTTTTTTTTTTTTTGTCTTTTAGTATTTGCTTTTATATGTCTATAAGTTTTTAATTCTGTTTGTTATTTTAATACCTCAGGTTAAGCTAAAGCTTAGACTTTACATTTTTTATATATATTTATTTTTTTATTTCAGTTAACGTTTACTTCAAGTAATGAAGATTTCTTTGGTTTTAGGTTTAGTTAACCCTTATATTTGTAAAATATATTGATTAATGTGTCAAATAATGTTCTTAGTCTTTCCTTCCATGTGACAAAAGATACGGTAGTTTACTATTAAATGAATAGAAATTAAATTAAATACAAGGAAAAATTCATTTTAAACCATCCCGAAATACACCGTGACTCTTATTCTGAAATGTCTGCAGTCTGCACTGTAGCAGGCTGCTCATGAGGGTGATAGAATATGCATTCTTTCCTCCATTTAAAACATATACCATATAAACATTGTGTATTAAACATCATAATTCATCAACATTATAGCTTATAAGCAATCGCTTGGCATAAATGTGCGCTATTCATTAATTGCGAAGTAGTCTGAAGTGCTGCTGCTGCACGAGCCTGTAGAGGGTGCAACAGCGCCGCCTTTCCCGCGATTAGATCAGCACGTTACTACGGTGGCCCAGTAGTGCACAACACAACGAAATTAAAAAAGCAAACATAAGTTCACAACACAACGAAATCGAGCCACAACACAACGGAAATGCTCCCGACCACTAGGGGGCTCTCAGAGCTCCTTAATATTAGTATTATGTTCTATAAAGTCAACAGTCTTACAAAGATATCAATACCATGATTAGTTTTAAGTATGTAAACGTTGTATATCGACATGAAATATTAATTCAGAATCACTTGAGTGCACAATAGCTTCATATTTATACCTGTGAATGATTTAAAAACAGACATGTTCAAATTCCAAAGCTTGTTATTTCCTGTTGGTAAGACTGACAAGCTTTGGAATTTGAAAATGTCTGTTTTTAAATGTTAAAAGTAATTTTAATGAATACAAATTATACGTTTTAACCACTTGGTGGAATTGTCAGACATTTCCTTCATCATTCGCCGTGGTAGCGCGTCAAATCATTCACAGGTATAAATATGAAGCTATTGTGCACTCAAGTGATTTTGGATTAATATTTCATGTCGATACACAGTGGTTATATACTGTTGAAACTAATCGTGGTATTCATATCACTGCCGACTCTATAAAACATTGGCAAGGAATACTAAGAATACCGAGCTCTGAGAGCCCCCTAGTGGTCGGGAGCATTTCCGTTGTGTTGTGGCTTTATTCCGTTGTGTTGTGAACTTATGTTTGCTTTTTTAATTTCGTTGTGTTGTGCACTACTGGGCCACCGTACGTTACACTTCAAATGTGCGCATCTTCCACACAGCAGTCCTGACTGGATATCTTCCCAAATCGTCACTCTCTTTCATTTTTGTCTCGTTTTTATTCGTTGACGAAAATTAGAGTAGATTTTAGTCATAGTTTTAGTCATGTCGTTTAACATAAAAAATTAACACTGGTGTTGACTAACATACTAAAGCACATGTAAAGTACTTGATTATAATTTTAAGTTATTCAGTATTACATTTACATACTTTATTAATATTATATGCACTTTAATCATATTTCAAAGACAATTTATGAAATTATGAAATTACATATAATGATGTACTGAAGTCCTGCTTAAGTGGGTCAAAGAAAAAGCACTCTTAAAGGGATATTTCACCCAAAAATGAAAATTCTGTAATTTTTTACTGACCCTCAAGTTGTTCCAAACCTGTATACATTTCTTTGTTCTGCTGAACACAAAAGAAGATATTTGGAAGAATTTTTGTAACCAAACAGATCTCACCCCCCATAGGCTAATTCATTCAAATAAATGTTATAATTCAATCAAATAAATATACCCTTACTGCACAACTTTTTCTTTGTGTCTGATTTAAAGTGGACAGAATGTTAGATGTAATTACTAAAGTATCCGTCATTTTTAACCTTCCATTCAAATTTAGTGCTGCAAACAGTAACAGCTTTTGTCATTGCTGACAAATTTAGGGTACGTTTACACGACAATGATGTACTAAGAACTTTGTTTTTTTCACACATTTTTGTAAAAATTATCTCCATTCACACAGTTCCGCGAAAACTACTGAAAACGCGGTGTTATGCTGCCTGTAGTTGGCGATGTCACTTTGTAAGGAAACACTACGCGCCTATATACTGGACATGTAATATGCATGCACATGACGTCACCGTTTTCACAAATCCACATTTTTGTAGTTTACAGATGATAACTGTATCGTTTTCAAATACTTGCACTTTTCAGGCACCCAAAATGCCGTCATCGTGCAAATGAACAGCCAAAATGCATAAAATGTTTTCCGTTTTTAGTTGAAAATGATGTCATGTACATAGCCCCTTGAATGCACTCCCCTGATGCAACCACCCTCCACTTCACGTCAGGTGGTTCTTTGTCTCCACGTCGTGCTTTAATAGTTTAATGCACAGCTAGCTGTGGATAACCTTTGCATAAGTACTCTTTTTAAAAGTATGCTAAAGTGTACTTCTTTTTCACAAGTGTTAAGTAACAAAATTACATACAAAACTCGAGCCAGCCTGCTGTAATGCAAACGCCATAAACCATTCACCCCTATGGCAGCTGATCAGGCACATTCCCCAGCACCTCCTACTTGAAATCAAACAACACAAGATTGTGATCGGCCTCACTTACACACACACAAAGGGCCTTTATATGTGTAAACGAGCCAGAGGGGGGTTACGAATGCGAATGCAGAACCTGAGCAGCAGTCTGTCACGCATTTAGCTGAAGAGTCATCACAACTGGTCGTAACCACACATGTATATGCTGGTGGTTCCTCAGAAATGACTCTAGGGGTTTGAAGACCACCAGATTTTAATTAAAAAAGAAACAATGACCTTTGCCATTCTCACAGTACCTTCTCTGACCCTAAATCATGGAGGAATGAATGATGCGATGATAAGCAGTGCTGAGCAATGTACTCAATGTACCTACAAATGTCTTAGATCAGTGTTAGATGAAAGCAAGTCAGACATGTTTCTGTTGAGGTCTGATGTTGCATTCTTGTACAGCGAGAAAACAAAGGTAGTTTGTGATAAAATATTTAATATTTAGGCGATATCCTGAACATCATTTCCTATCTTTTTCCCAGATTGATCATAGTCTTAGCACATGCAATGGTCTGACTTAGAAAAACTCAAATATCTAATGAATTGTGGCACTGTCAATGCAAGAACATATCTTTCAACAGTATGAACACCCTTGAGAAAAAGACGCGTACTTAGTTCACTCTAAAAAATGCTGGGTTAAATATGGACAAACCCAGGGATTGGGTTGTTTTCACCCAGCCATTTTTTTCAACCAATTTTGGATTTATTTTTTTAGCCAGCAATATAGTAATATAGTAAAAGGCATGCTTTTGCTCACCCCCAAATAGGGGAAAATTTGTGGGGTACTTATATTGCATCTTCTGAAAGAGGGCATAATAGGTGCCCTTTAACCCAACCTGCTGGGTTTGTCCATATTTAACCCAACTTGGGTTGTTATTAACCCAGCATTTTTTAGAGTGTTGTATGTGCACTTGTAGTGTACTTCTTAAAAGAATATTTTTAAAAATGACTGTACTTACAGATAATATCAATGAAAAGGCCACTTAAGTGCACTTAACGAGACACACTTTCATGACTGTTTCTTAACACTGAAAAAGTACACACTTAAAAGTACACTTTTAAAAAGCACACTTTGTAATAATGTCAAAGTAAAGTTTTAAAGTACTTTTTTAAAGGGATAGTTCACCCAAAAATGAAAATTTGATGTTTATCTGCTTACCCCCAGCGCATCCAAGATGTAGGTGACATTTTTTCTTCAGTAGAACACAAATGATGATTTTTAACTCCAACCGCTGCCGTCTGTCAGTCTTATAATGGCAGTGGATGGGAACTTCATCTATAAGAGTAAATAAAGCTTGCTTAGACAAATCCAAATTAAACCCTGCGGCTCGTGACGACACATTGATGTCCTAAGACACGAAACGATCGGTTTGTGTGAGAAACCGAACAGTATTTATATCATTTTTTACCTCTAATACACCACTATGTCCAACTCCGTTCATGACTCCTTTAGTGATGTCTGATCGCGCTCTGACAACGGAAGTGATGTCTCGCGCATATACTTCAATGAGTGTCAGACATCACTAAAGGAGTCATGAACGGAGTTGGACATAGTGGTGTATTAGAGGTAAAAAATGATATAAATACTGTTCGGTTTCTCACACAAACCGATCGTTTCGTGTCTTAGGACATTAATGTGTCGTCACGAGCCGCAGGGTTTAATTTGGATTTGTCTAAGCAAGCTTTATTTACTCTTATAGATGAAGTTCCCATCTACTGCCATTATACGACTGACAGATGGCAGCGGTTGGAGTTAAAAATCATCATTTGTGTTCTACTGAAGAAAAAATGTCACCTACATCTTGGATGCGCTGGGGGTAAGCAGATAAACATCAAATTTTCATTTTTGGGTGAACTATCCCTTTAAATCATTATGTTTTAATACTCTTCTGTCATGCTGTAAAGTAGTACACTTATTTTGTGTCATCTAACATTTTAAAGCACATCTAAAGCACTTGGTTATAATTTTAACTGCAGTGTTACTTGATATTACATTTGAATTTGTATATTTTAAATGCTCTAAATTGCAATTTCATCATTATAAATGTGTAATTACAAATATATTTGTTTAAAAAAATACTTTTTTAGTTTACTGTAAATGCTTGTCAGTACATTCAGAATTATAAAATTACATATAAAAATAAGTCCTACTTAAGTCAGTCAAGTGTAACTAATTAAAATTTAAACTATAATACATTTTAATTTAATTGTAAATAACATGCAGTTAAGTGTTCGAAAACATTACATTCAGTTCACACTAATGTATATTATTTTAAAGTATTAGTTCCATAATAAATACTCTTCTTTTTTTTAAGTATCCTAAAGTGTACTTCTTCCAAGTACACACACAGTCCTTCTTTTAGCACTAAATGCAAAATAAAAATTTGAAAATCTTAGAAGCATTAGGCATTTTTCTGCATAAATTTTGGTCATACGACATCTTTGGTGAGCACATAACACACAGTAAGCACAAGTATGCTGGTTAAAATCTGTATTTTTCATTATGCCAAACCCCATTCCTCCCCTATAATTTCCTGTCAGCCTTCACTATCCTAAGGAATGAAGGCCAAAAGTGAGGACCGTAAAGTTGAGAATTTGTCTCAAGACCATTCATTTTCTTGCTACTTCTACGTGAAAGCAGAAAATCAATTAAAAACTGTTTTTCTGGAGTGCGCCAATACCGGCCGTGTGTCGTGGCTGCTGACCCGCTAGTCATTAATGCTCTCGGTGCGTTTCTGTGGGTGCATTGAAGCAGGATGTGGGCGGTAAAGCCAATCTTCATTTCAGGGTCACTTGATTTCTTCTCTCAGCGCTGTCTTGTATAACACTATTCACGATATTCACCTTCAGTCTTTATTTTTATGTTTCAACTGACGTGAGTGTGGGATTATACGTTACTGCACCTAAAACTCGGCCCTTTTAAACACCATCAAAAGCTCCTTTGCTGTAACTGACCTCAATGCTAAAAACAGCATTGTGGAGTCTTGCATTGCATAACTCATCTCACAACAAAGAGAGGCCTCTAGTGTTAGTGATGAGACCTGTGGCAAGGTTTTCCATTAAGACAGAGAGGTCACAGATATCTGTGTGTATCTGTGAGGCTGAGCTTATGATGTGTTAATGTGACCAGGCTGTAAAATCAGCATGTACACACCCTCAGCTCTGTCAAATGAACTTTACACAAGTCATGCATGACTTCTAGAGCATAAAATGTGCAAGATGTGGTGTGTGGGGTGTACGGTCAATGTTGCAAAGAAATGTTTCATTCATATTTCACGCCAAAATCAAAGGAAATGAAGCCTGTTTTAGAACCATTATGATGGAACCATTTTAGAACCGTGTGACTTATTTTCTTGACGGTTCACCAACAAATTCAGATAGATAGATAGATAGATAGATAGATAGATAGATAGATAGATAGATAGATAGATAGATAGATAGATAGATAGATAGATAGATAGATAGATAGATAGATAGATAGATAGATTTCAAAACATGCTAACTTGCTAATTTACCAACATGTTAACAACAGCATGATATAGCACTTGCTGAATGAGTACAGCAATATAAAACATTTAACATACCTGCTCTCAAACCAAGCTGCATGCACCACTTGTCACCATGATATACCATGGTAGCTCTCCAAAAACCCACATTAACAGAAACTCTTCAAAATTAGCATAACAAAACATTAATCACTACTAAATCTCCCACTTAACATTAATCTTGCACAAAAACAAACAAACAAACAAACAAACAACAACAACAAAAAAAAACATTATATAACACTTAATTTTAGCATTTACTCTCCCTTTTAAATGCCATGGGCAAAGCATGCTGGGAAAAAGAAATCCCAGCCCAGTTTCAGTTAAATTTTGAGTTCATAAAACTCAAAACAATGAAACAGATCAGTTTACTTAAAATATCTCAGTTCTGTGAACTCAAAAGAAAAAGAAAGTGCTAAATACCCATAAAAGTTAATTTGACTGAACTAATTAGTTAAATTAAAGTTTGTCCTACTCAAGCCAATTTATTTTTTTGAGCGTTAGGGTTTACAGTGTGCTCAGAAACGACTTTAGTTTCCTCCAGACCAAGAAAAATCAAGAAAAAACAGTTAGCGACAAGTCAAGATGCAAAGAAAACAACTATTTCAAGATAATGAGGAATATTATGTTGTGATTATGACAAAAACGATTTTTACAAAATACAATTTCTTATATTTTTCCTCTTAATTTTGTGCTAAAACATTACTTTTCTCCACCTCTGATCAATTCTACCCCTTAATCTTGAATATTTGGTTATATCCTTGCATCCACCAATCAGTTTGCCCACATTAATGTGAAGCACACTAAATTTATGATATTTACTGAGAGTGAAAAGAGAGAAAGATGAAGGAAGAACCGATGAGTAACTAGGATGAAAAGGAGCTGTTTGAATGTGAAAATGTGATTTGAATCAGAAACACGCTGTTTCGGCATCACTCTGGGGGTCACTATCCTTGCAATTCTGTCAGCAAACTGCCCTTTTGGTGCAATCAGGGAGCCCGTTTCATTTCTTCAAACGACGCTGTTGATACTACACAGGACAAGGTGATAAAGGATCACTGTCTTTCTCTCAAGGAAGGCCATCTGTCAGACCTTGTGCGTGCTTGTGTGTGTGCGTGGTTCAGAAGGATGTAGTGTGGGCATCTAATCATCCTAAGCCAGGCTTTAGCCATGTGTGTGTACACAGTTGCTGACCACCATCACAATCACAAACAGGGCCTGATCACAACTTGAGGTGACGACAACTTCAGAGACATAAGAATGAGTGACGAGACTGCGCTCAGTGCTGTCAGTATACTGCATTCCAGCAGGCTATAAAATGAGTGTAAATGTCCTGCAAAACCAACAGAAATGTGTCAGCACTATTACAGGAAGAGTAAAGCTTTGGCTCGGCTCAGAGGAAGCCTTTAATACGACTTTACATTCTTCTGCTCGTATATCGTGAAGCGTTGCTCAGAAGTTACCTCAGAAAATGATTTAAGTAGGAATAGCACTAAAGGCTCTGACACGAAGCATTACCTTTATGAGATGTGAAACGAGAACATGGCAATTCAATATTATGATTTCATTATCATATAACAATATTAATATTTTGCATTGCAGTGCACTTTAAATGTGAAGGACCCCTAAATATGAGGATCTTTTTGCGAGGGACACCCTTACTAAAATATAATGGCAGCTGTGTATTTTCATGTAGCCTATAAAGACCCATTTACATATAAAAAAAATAGCATGATATTATAAATAATTTTGACATAATCACTGACAAAAAGCCAAAGCCAATTATCTGTCAAATATTTAGTTTAACTTGACTTTTCAAGAAACAACATTATGTGTAAATATGTATTTTAAGTAAATAAATTAACTTTGAATGTCCTAAAAATATATTTTGTGAAATCCTTCTTTGCTCATCTTGAAATAAATAAAAAAATACAAATTGTGTTACTTGTATTTTCCTTTTTTTGTACTGTATATGTATATTTCACCATGTACCACATTTTAAGGTCAACATTAATTGATTTTCCTGAAAGACAAATGGAGACCAAATTTGAATTTACTAAAACAAAGACGAAATATGCATTTTGTAACATTATCCAATTCAAATGAGCCAAATGATTTCATCTGAAAAGCTAAATCATTTATTTTTGAGGCAAAATTACAAAGACAAACCATGCTTTCTTTGTAATAATGTGCATAGATGAATCGTTGGTAGTTTTATGTGTATTAAGAAAGTAAATAGGGTCTATTTTGATTTCACATTCACTGTAATTGCAGCGATTTTATGGAGCACTAAAAATACTAATCTCATTGTACCTGCACAATCACAATAGAGCCTGAAGTTCAAAAATAAAGACATGCATAAGCTGGGAAAGGTTGAACCGATTGACTTTATGTCCCACGAGCTTATTGTCACTAACCAAATGAAGAGAAACACACCCGTTTCACACACGAACACATGCAATTTCTCACAATCTCTCCCTTGAGTGCATACGCACATACATGAACCCCTCCCTGAGTGTATAAACACTCACACACACTGATTGAAGATCGCTCAGCTTGTGTGAAGTGAAACAGGGACAGCGCTCTGTAGAGATTGCTAAGAGTGTGAGATTGCTAAACGCTGATATACAGATGTGTGAGTGGAGAGAGAGATACTGAAGTGTGTTAAGAGAATAACAGCTGCTGGGAGGATCACAGGGAGTCCTACATTTTGTGCTTCAGTGGAGAGAAATGTGGTTTAATTAGCAGTAACCTTTTCGGTATCCAGAGACTAGCCCATCACATGGCCGTACACACACTCTCACACACACAAACACACACATCACCTCACGCACACAGTCCGTAGTTAAAAAGCAGCCACAAGGGCAGAAAGTTTTAATGTGACAACCAGCGGCTGCTGGCGTCAAGGTGAGGCAATGTTTATTTGCAAATAAAGCTTGTCATTTTTAGAAATCTGTACAATGTAAAAAAGTAAGTTACCTGGTTGCCTTAAAATTTTCAAAGTTCATTGAAATTAAAAATTTGAGTTAATACAATGAAGGCGATTAGTTTAATCAACAGAAACTCTAAATATTATGTTATCTGAACCACATTAATTATTTAAGTTGATTTGACAAAAGAAAAAATGTGATAAATCATGAAAATACATTTTTACAGTGTAACAGTGCGTTCACTACTGAAGGGATTCAGGAGTCAAAAAACCAGTGCCTGTGAGAAATAATAATCTGTAATAAATTCAATACACACACACACACACACACACACACATATATCTCTATATATATATATATATATATATATATATATATATTATCTAAATAACAATTTTATGTAAAACCTGATGATCATGTCCTCGGGCATAATTTGAGATTATCTAAAGAGCATTTTGAGCGTCACTGAAACCAAGAACATCTGACTGCCTGTACAAAGGAGTTCACATATTTTAAATGTTTCAAAATCTTGATATATAAATATATAATTTTATTTAACCTTCAACACTGAATATATACGAGGGAATATTGAGGGTTAAATTATATATAATACTAAGTATCTGACATTATAATATATTTAATATGAACAAAACCATGCACAAATGTAAAAGTTCTCACCCTTTTTCACCTTGTCTTGTGCGGCAGGTTCAGCGTGAAATGAAGTACACAGCGATCCCAATATCCATCACAATATCCATCGCAACATTCCAGCTGCGGAGTTCTGGTTAGATCCACACAAGTGAGTGAATTTGAGAGACAGGTGTGCCCTCAGTGCACGAACTGATGATTTCAGTGCATGACCATAAAGACAGAGAGAAAGGACCTCTCGAATGAAACCTCTCAAGTCTGATTGAATCAGTGCGTGACACAAATATTCCTCACTCTTTTAGACGCTGTAAAAAAGACGCTCCGAAATCTTAGAGGAAGAGTCCCAGGAAGGTTGAAATTATATGTAGTCCATGCCTCACAGGATCAGAGAGACTCCTAAAAGAGACAGACAAGGGACAGTGAGTCCTTACCCTGAGGCACTCCTAGAGGAACAAACCAGTGCTGGGCATCCCTAAATCAGCTTTCTGTCCCTTGGACGGACACATTCATGGTCCTCTTCCATTTTCCTCACGTCTCAGGGCTTGTGAACAGTGTTAATCTCTCGCCGTTGTGCTCTGATCTGCAGCTGAAAGGTACAGAGCAAGCGAGGCACCTCCCCCACCTCCGCTAATCCAGCCCTCTCTGTGACAGCCCCTTTTGGCTGCAGCCAATCAGAGCGAAGGCTCCGCCTCCAGGCCTGCCTCCATTCTCTGCCCCCTCTCTCATGCACTAACACTGACACATTATACACTGGATACTCTATTACACTCGACAGACTGATGCACATAAAAAGCAAAAGTCTGGATCTGAAAATGTACAAATGGGGGTTTAGCAAATACTCCACTAAATGTTCAGTTATGATTTGTGTTGACGTGAGTCGTTTGAGTTTATTTGAGTTGACGTGACACTGACTGTTGGCTATATGCAGTAAAACTTGGAAGGAAAAAAAATACAAATGGTTTTAAGTGTCTCAGTTGTTTCTCCAAGACAGCAATTACGTAGTAGATATGTTTTTCTTCTCAAAATGCTCTTCTGTGAAAAATACCTCGAGTATCAGAGACCAATATCAAAAAACTGTACAAAAAAAAGCACAGTCTTCAATCAAAAGTCACACTCAAATTATTTCAAATCAAATAATGTGACCTGCTATCCGTGCTCAGTTTATAGCTCTATACTCTTACATATATGTAAACAATTGACTCATTTTAGTTTTTCCAGTGAAATGGCTTCAATAAAAATAACTAAGAACTTCATTAGGTCTTATGAGCTATGAATGAGCGACCTCTGAGCCTCAAAATTAGTCTCTGTGTAGTTTAACTTCATGAAAATGTGCTGAATTACAATGACAAAGTGGAGCTCACATTATCTTGCTCATTATAGTTGGATACCGCTAAGTATCCCTAAGTGTACAGTTAGGAACTCTCCTTTTCCACACCTCTAATTCAAGGTAAGTTGGTAAACATCAGGGGGTCACAATGATTTATTGGTGAAGAGAAATTAACCACTTGATACAATACAGTTTTTTATGGTAATTTCAAATTCAGATGTCATTTTCTCAAATTCTGCAAAAAAGCGAGGAAATATTATTTCATTTTGTGTATTTAGGATACATAAAATGCAATGATTTTGTCCTTTTATTACAAAACTATTTTTAAAATGTAATTTGCATCAATTTCATTGTAACCACAAAATGCAGTTAAACAGTACATTATTTGAGCTGTGGTGAAAAAGACACCTTAAGAAAAAAAAAAATGCTGAACATTGTTAGTAGATAAATTATATAAACTAGTGAGAGTGTGAAAAGTGTGTTTAAAGAGAGTTTCAAAAAGTCCACAATGCCCATAGTTGATAAAAATTCTTTATATGAGTGACAAAATGTTTAAAGGGCATTTACACTGACACTGAGCTGCAGACAAAGCAACCAAAACTCAGTTGTGTGAACCAAAATTCAGTTTCAGTAAGAGTCTGAGACGCCAGTTGTTGATGCAACAAAAAGTTGAGCAAAGTTCAGTTTTATGTAAATACAGTGACACAATACAGCAAGTACAAATGGAAATACAGACAGTGGAATGGCTGTCTACTAGCAACTAACCGTAAGCTAATAATAATCATAATAATAATTTCTTACTTTTCACTGCACTCAAAGCTCTTTACATATGGAAGGGAGGAATCTCCTCAACCACAACAAATGTGACGCCAGCAATATAGCACCAGAATGGCCACTAAATACAAGCTTATTGGTGGAGAGTACTAACTGTACTAACCGTTATATATACAGTACAGTCCAAAAGTTTGGAACCACTAAGATGTTTAATGTTTTTAAAAGAAGTTTCGTCTGCTCACCAAGGCTACATTTATTTAATTAAAAATACAGTAAAAAACAGTATTATTGTGAAATATTATTAAAATTTAAAATAACTGTGTACTATTTAAATATATTTGACAAAGTAATTTATTCCTGTGATGCAAAGCTGAATTTTCAGCATCATTACTCCAGTCTTCAGTGTCACATGATCCTTCAGAAATCATTCTAATATGCTGATTTGCTGCTCAATAAACATTTATGATTATTTTCAATGTTGAAAACAGTTGTGTACTTTTTTTTTTCAGGATTCCTTGATGAATAGAAAGTTCAAAAGAACAGCATTTATCTGAAATACAAAGCTTCTGTAGCATTATACACTACCGTTCAAAAGTTTGGGGTCAGTAAAAATTATTTTTATTTTTATTTTTTTGAAAAGAAATTAAAGAAATGAATACTTTTATTCAGCAAGGATGCATTAAATCAATCAAAAGTGGCAGTAAAGACATGTATAATGTTACAAAAGATTAGATTTCAGATAAACACTGTTCTTTTGAACTTTCTATTCATCAAATAATCCTGAAAAAAAATATTGTACACAAATATTTTGTACAATTGTACACATTAAATGTTTCTTGAGCAGCAGATCAGCATATTAGAATGATTTCTGAAGGATCATGTGATTATATATTTATAAAACGGTTAGTTTCTGTCCTTGATTCTTATTGGTCAATAGCTGTGTTTTATTCACGATGTGACCGCTTCACCCAACGGTTCTGTGTATCACTACACAACACCCTTAGCAACCACTCTTAGCAACATAAACTGTTTGTTCTCAATTGATATTGTTTATTGAAGCTTACTGTATTATGTAAAAGAGTGTTGTGCAAAAAAGACCAAGTGAGCGAGTTTATTACCTGCATTCAGATTTAGCATTTTCCTTCAGGTCAGTCCTATGTTCATAATAAAAAATCTGTTTAAATGTCCGATGCATTATCGTGTCCTTTTAACATTTAAGGGGTTTTCCCGTGACTGACAGCGCTAGTCAAAGCATTTGTCAGTTGCGTTCTGTTTTCAAAACGATCTTTTCAATGTAAAAGTCTTCGCTACTGACTGACACACCCATAAAGACAGTCTTTACCGCCATCTAATGGCATGAAAATGTAACTTCTGTTGCTGTTCATGGTCAGGTGCTATTTTTTCCGGCAGAAGGAAGGCTTTTAGAAAAAGTTTACTTCTTCATGGAAGTTGCATTGATACATATTTCTGGCTTTAATATTTGTATTGTGGTAACTGTTTTAAAAAAGCAATAAGGTACTCGAGGCTAGTGCTGTATCGTGAACTGTTGGCGATGCAACAAAGTTGAACAAAGTTTAACTGTATGCAAATCCTCAGCAATTTGATGTGGCGACTACCAGTGTAGAAAGGAGCAAAACTAGCGACTCGTGATACAAATGGGTACAGCAGTCGAACAAGAATGCCTACTAGTGACCAACAGTCGGCGACCTCCAGCGATTCAGTTGCTGTCATTGTGAACGTATGGTCACACTTTTAGTTGCATATGTCTCAGTACAGTTTGGAAGTTTCCTTATCCGCAGCACTAATCCAAGGTGAGCTTTAGACATGGGAGGGTGACGTGATTTCTTGCCCATATGGGCCTGTCAGGACTGCATCTGGAGGATAGGAACTTGGCAGTGCTTTTGAGTGTGCGTGTGTTTGCACGCATGCTCGAAGCATCAGGAAAATTAAGAGTTCCTCAAAGAGTCCAGTTGACGGTCAGAGGTCATCCCCTCTATGCAGTCTGTTGCCCGAGTCCTCTTCGCAGTTTTCCGTGCAGACAGAAGGCATTATTTTCAGATGGGCGGCCACAGACGTGCACCATCACACCAAAGCACTTCATGCTCCAGAAATCGCAGAGCTGCACACGAGCACCAGGAGCTCTGGTCAAATGCAGACAGCACAACCCCCCATAAGGCACCTGCCTCACACATGCGGGGAGCTCTGGCAGAGCTGTGAAAGTGGTCAGTTTGTTGACAGCTGTTTGCCGAGACGGGAGGTATTGATTATATCTTGGGGGTGGTGTGAGGTTGTCTCGGTCTCTCTCAGGACTATCCAACCCCATCCCTCTTTATTCCATCTCTCTCTCTTTGTGCCTTACTGGACAAAGAGAACGCCTCTGGGGAGGATGCTTGCCAATGTCCAGACAAGTGCTGAATATTTGATGCGTCCCCAGTGGCATCGGGAGTCTGTTAATGGCTATCTTTAACATACGACCCCCTAGATCAAAGGCTTGACACTCTCTGTGAGCATACCCTATCAATAATGTACCACCGCAGACCAAAATTAACACACACAGACACAAATTAGAACTGAAAATGGAATGACAGACTAGATCTTTGTGGTTAGATATTGAGGGTCATATCATTGCCAGCTTTTTTCATTTACTTTTGACTTTTGTCAAAAAGACCTACCAGTTATCAATATTACATGTCCATCCATCCATATTTTTCCAAACTGCTTGTCCTATGTATAGTCACGGGATGCTGAAACCTAAGCCAACATCAGTCACTCACACCTGCGGTCACTTTAGTGTCTCTAATTGATGCATATCTTTAGATTGTAGGGGAAACTGGAGCACCCGGAGGAATCCTGACTCCAACAAAGGATCCTGCCTCAGCCGAGACTCGAATATGCCACTTAAATATAGCCACTGTGCCACCCAATATTTAATGTCCGTGTATTCATTTGGTAAGTACCTAAGTAATAAGCAGTATAATTAACAGTCAGATGGTCATTCTCACAAAATAAACCCCTTCATGGTGATAAAGACCGGCTGACTGTACGTAATCCCTTAAGGCCCTGATATACTCACAGCGAAGTTATTTTTTTGTTCTTCACTTAGTCAAGACACGTCACATCATGCTTGTTTATATAGAACTTTATACAGATTGCTTTAAAGCAAGCAGCTTTATAGTTTAAAACATGAAAACAATTGTCAGTGAAGCATTCAGTTACTACAACATCATTTTCTATAATAAAGCAGCTCTCCAGTTGTGTTCATGTTACTCACGTCTGACCTCAACGGACTGAACAGAAGAATGAACCAGAGAAGATTTCCACGTCAAAGAAGGCAAAGCCACATTATGTAATCGCCACTAGTAGTACTTTATTTCAATGGTCCACTTTAGACATTTTACTAAATACAAAGTTCTGTCATGAAACTCTAGATGGCACAGGCTGATAGGTCCTTAACTCAACAATCACATCATTCTCTATAGGGCACAGCTGATTGGTTCCTGTTGCATCAGCAGCCAATGATCTTGTGTCCTCAACCTACAAATACTTGGTTAGCATTTGCCTTAGCAGTGCAGCACACATTCAGAAACCCTCCACCTTCCCCAGCTCCAGCTGTATAGATCTGATACGGGTAATTCATGTATGCAATATTGTACAGCAGCAGCAGCAGCATGTCTTTCTTGCTCACAGCAGGGCGTCTTGTATGTATTGACAGTAACAAGTCCCGTACTCTCTCTGCAGCAGCAGCAATAACCAACAGCAGCAGCAGCTTAGCAGATCTTTTCCGCCAAGACCAAATATATCAACATTGTCATACACGTTACCATGCCAAACACTCCAAGAGTTGTCATGACAGATCTAACAATAGAAGTCAAGGGTAACAAAATAGAAGTCAAGGGTAACAAAAATGGTTTGGTTAATAATATCTTCTTTTGTGTTTCACAGAAGAGAAAGTCATGCAGGTTTGGTACGATGTGAAGGAAAGTAAATTATATCAGAATTTAATATTGGTAAATTTATTTTTAAATTACGGCATCCTAGCTCAAAATCAATGCTTTACTGTGAAGTGCATTTCTCTGTGACAAAAATGCAACAACAAGTTTGTTAACTGCATTTACGTTTTGCTAACCCCAGCAAAACATTCACAAGGGAATTCGTGGGCCGGATGGGCTGAAATTGTCCAGGGCCTAATTGTAGTTGCTTATAAGTAACTTATAGTTAGTAGAGTGTCTAAAGTGGACCATCGAAATAATCTGTAACCTTGCCATGGAACAATGGTAGTTGTTCACCAGCCGGAGAGAACTTTTCTGGAAAGTTTGCTTTGGCAAGCTGTTTCAAACTCGCGGAACAAACAACAAACAATTGGCGCCTTTAAATTACATGTAGGTGGCTAATAATGTTCAGGCTTGCATATATGACAATATCTAATGGTAACCTCAATCCATTTTATATAATGACATTAGAGTTGTACTGACTTTGGTACCTATCGGTACTGAAATTTAAAAAAAATGTGACACTTTAGTTTCGTAAACACCTCTGATTTGCCGATGTGTTGACACGCTTATCAGATATATCTGTGATTGGCTACAATGATCAACGCACGGCAGCGTTTGAAAGCACACGGAAGTGTTTGAATTTGAAAGCGTTTTGAAAGCGGGAGCGTTTGAATACCCAGGTGAAAAAAAAGTACATCTCTATAATGTACTTAAAGTGCTCTATTTTCATGCACTAATTTTGTACTTAATATACTAAAAATTCTTCTTTAGTACTTCTTAAGATAATCTTAAGAACATCTAGTTCATATTTCATGGTGTCTCGAAATAGCACAGTTCTTAAGATTATCTTAAGTTAGTACTTCTTTTTAGTATATTAAGTACAAAATTAGTATGCGAAAATAGAGCACTTTAAGTACATTATAGAAGTGTACTTTTTTTTTTTCACCTGGGTAGATGGCTGCTTTCAAACGCACCTGTGTGTATCTGTGTGAAGAGCATGAAGAGCGTGAAGAGCATCATTGATGACTATTTAGAGCGTTTTTACAGCGTTGATCATTGAAGCCAATCACAGATGAGCCGTGAAAACAATGGCCAATCAGGGGTGTTTACGAATCCGCTCAACAGCGCTCAAAGCGTAACATTTTTAAAATTTCAGTGCCGACTAGGCACCGAAGTCGGTACTTTTGACAACTCTAAATGGCATATTTCTAATTTAAGGTACAGCTCTTCCTGGATTAAGTGAAAACAAATTGCTCTCAGCGAGATATGACTTACTGGTGTGAGCAGCCATGAAGGGCTGTGCAGCATGTTGTTCATTCCATTTTTTTATAGGTGCATACTGTCAGATAAATGACCTGCGTGTAAACAGGGAATGGATGGCGGCCCAGTTCAACTCAACTCAGACATGCTCAAAGCACAAACAGGAATCAAAGTTTGAACAACTGAAGTAGAAGGGACGCTAACGCTGCTTACGTCAAGTAGTTCCTGTTATGTCGAGCGAGAGAAGTTTCAAAGAGAGAGAGAGCAGGGAATCTAAAGCACACGAGACACACGCAGTCGCATGTCGCATGGCTACACATTGACATAAATGCGACTTGAATCATCTGAACACATGAGCAGTCAGCAGACCCCAGAAAACAGAAATGACTCATTCCCACATGTCCGATTTCAGGCGAAATGTTCCATCTCTATTTCTCTCTCCAGCAAGTCCATGTACGTGTGTGCGTGCGTTTGCAGTTTCATGCTCCCATTACCACCAACTGTGCTTTACTTTCACAGACCCGCAATACTTTTCATAAGAGTCAAAATATGGGAAACATCGAATGGTACATCACACCGCCAGCTCAGCGGGATTCAGCCGCATGACATGGTTGTCTAACCCTGAACTCCGTCAAACTCTGTTTAATGAGGCCAGCAGGACTGGGGCACGAGCCGGGCCAGAAGGGGTCTTAAAAAGCCCCGCAATGCAGTGGAGGAAAGACTGAATACACAAGGACATCTCACTACCCAAGTGTTCAATTAGCATAGTGTAAGCAGTCCACACCCGAAGCACAGTGTGGGGTCCAACAAGGACACTTAAAGCGTACAACTTACTTTGCAAACGGCTCTGAAGTTTGCTAACCCATTGCGACACTGTCAGGGGAGCGTGTGCTTCTCTGAGCTGCCATCTTGGAACACATTTTTTAATAGTCACAATTTTGACACCTCATTTAAGTGATAACATTTTTATACCTCTTAAAAGCCTCAATGCATCCTCCAGCATCTACTGTCCTGTGGAACATTGGCACAGGTCCGTCCGCCGCTTTAATTAAGCATTTCATTTCAGCATAATGCCATCTCAGTAGTTATAATATTGACAGCCACGAGGATTTGGCAGAGGAATAGAAGTTTGGTGAAGTGGGTTGGAGACACGGGGAAGCTTCTTGGCACGTGTAGATGGCGAGAGGTGCGTGTAGTTTTCTCGGCGTAGGCAGACGGGGAGAGGAGTATCCGAGTTGTGGAATGTCATGGCAGATGGAGGCAGATGGCCATTCATATTCCTGTATCTCATTACAGCTTCTCTGAGTTTCATACGATCAGTAAAAAACTCCCTAACAGATGCATTAGACCTTCGGTGTGTGGCCCGTTAAGTTGGGGGACAGCTTTTACTGGCCAAGAGGGCCGCTTTACACACACTCGGATGTAATAGATGTATCTGCCTTGCAAATATGAGATGCTAAACTGCAGGGTGGCACAAATTTGACTGCTAATATGTCTTTGCTTCTGACTAAAATGCAGAGCTCAGGGTTCCCATGATCACGGAAAACCAAGAATAAAAAATGAGAATTTTTTCCAGTTTTTGTCTGAAAATATGGAATCGGCTAGATGTTGCTTTTTTTGTTGCTCAAGCAATTTTAATGTCTGAATTGTGAGCAAATCAGTTTTTTTCAATGAAATGGTCAAACAGATTCACAATTTTTTTCTTTCTTTCTTTTTTGATTAATCTAAAATTGAATGAATGATTAATCCGGTGGCCAAAAAACATGGACAAGTCATGGAAATTAATAACATCATAAAGGCTGTGTTATACCGTGTAATAAAATACTTAATTTGCTGGATATCGTTTTATTGTGCAGCCATTTTTATGTACAATTTGTGAGCAAATGGTCCTGAAAATTCATTGGTCATCCATAAAATGTACGGTATGGATGGATTGATTTCAGCAGCTCAAACAGACGTCAGATGCAATTTGATGAAATCAGAGAGTCATGATGAACATGTACCATCATTTCAGAGTGGTTTTACAAGCATTCGACCATAGAATACTTGGAACCACCTTTTCAGCTCAAAGGTCACCTCCTCTGTCATTACTGCAAGTACCACAATACAACTACACACTAACTTTACTTTCAACAAAATGAGAGTTACTATGAATGGAAGACACATCCACACTTACCCCGGACGTTTAGCCGATATTTACGCTGGCAAAAAAATGCTTTAGCAAATAG
Organism: Megalobrama amblycephala; assembly: GCF_018812025.1. NCBI lineage: Eukaryota > Metazoa > Chordata > Actinopteri > Cypriniformes > Xenocyprididae > Megalobrama > Megalobrama amblycephala. The sequence goes on along the minus strand of NC_063062.1, from coordinate 32,507,927 downwards.
AATAAGAGTTTATATTGGCAAACTGTCATCACAACATGAAAGACGTTCCCAAGAAAGAGTCATTTTTTGGCCTGTCAAAACCCTTCCACTCCATCTTTGATGTTTTATGCCGAACTCTCTGTTAGGGGATGTATACAATAAACCTGGTCTTAACTGGTTTAAGTTGATCTTTTGTCAGCTGGTGTTTAGCTGGTTTACCTGGGTGGCCAGTTTAACTCTAGCTAAAAAGTGGCTAAAACCCCATCTAAAACCAGCTTAGATTGGTTAAAGATGATATGTTCAACAGGGTTGCCACAATTTTAATGGCAAACAATGTTGAACTCCAAATATCTGGAACTCCAAATGATCCTTTTTGTCTTTTATGTCATATTTAAGGCCCGTTCATGCCAAGAATGATAACTATGAAAATAATGATAAAGATATAGTTCTAAAAATCATTCTAAACATAAAAGAATGGCACTGTCCACACCACAGCTCTAACAATAAAGATATAGAGAAACGATATCACTTTCAGAATTCTTTTTTTTTCCAGATGTTGAACGATAAAACATTGACAGGCAATCAGAATCCATTCTAATTTAAGGGCTCGCACATTTAAAATGGCAGACGACATTGTGGAGAAGTTAATCGGCGAGGTCCAGAAAAAGCCATCACTGTTTGACAGTGGATACTTTAAGGAAAATTTATATATGGAACAATCGGCCAGATCCTTGGAATAAATGGTGAGAAGTACTAACAATGAAATCATTATGCTAGGCTATCAAACAGTGTAACCTCAGGTATCTAACACTAGTTTCAACGCTTACTTGGAAGTTGCAGTGAAAAAGACTAGGCGTTGTTTTTATTCCACTATATTGACTTTGTCAGGTAAATTCAGTTTGATTAGATCGATTACACTAGCTATTCACTCGAAACATAGCATGGTGAGGACATCTGCTGGTTAAAGCCGTGTAAATGCGACAAGAAAAGGAAAAACATGTTGTACACACTTTAAAGGGGACCTATTATGCAAAATTCACTTTTGCATGGTGTAAATGTGCACGGTGTTTGGACTCAAACTGGTATTAGCTGGTATGGTTGGTTTCTAACAAGGCTAAGAATGTTTGCTGGTCTAATCTGGTTTAAGATGGTTTAGCTGGTCTCTCAGCCAAGCCAAGCTGTTATTCAGCTGGTTTTGCTAGTTGGCCAGCTGATCTCCTAGACCGACCAATGCCCAAAAACCCTCTAAAATCAGTAAACTAGACAAAAGGGGAACCATCTAAACCATCTAAGACCAGTTTAGACTGGTTTTGGCTAGTTTAGGCTTTTCGTATAAGAGCAATAAGCATTTTTTTCCAATTAAAACTGATCAACAATGGCTGTAACAGCGAGTTGTTTCAATGTAATACTTAGAGTGAACTTGGCATGGTCTGCTTCTAAATTCTGTTGTTGGAGGCAGAAAATAATTGGACTCTAAGCTGGCCTCTCAAATAAATCAAGCCTTTATGTCCAATTTTAAGCCCAGAATTCAGCTATCTTCCGTTCACACACACTTAAAGGAATCTACAGCATGATACACACACAATAGGATTCTGGAAAAGCGCAGCAGGTGTTGTTTGTTCTCACAGAGCGTCTGTTTTACATGGTAGAGAGCTGTTTACAGAAGATTGAAAACGAGTCCCGCTGTGCAGATTGACAAAAACACACACATTTACACAAATGCACATTCAGGGGTACAAACACAATGAGATAAGGTGAATAAAGCCCTCTCTATCGGTTTATCATCTGCAAAATCAGTTCAAGCTTTTTTGTGCACCACCTGACATGACCCTTGTTGCAAGTTAATCTGATGCAGAGACACATTTTTGGAGATTTTATGAGTATATAAGTATGAAAGATAGCAGCTATTTAAGAAGTGTAGTTCATCAGGGTTACATTATGATCCCTTTATTATCCCTACCTTATATTATTAGGACACTTAATTTCTGGCCTCTGGCCCTGTCCCAAATGGCACCCCAAACACTTCTACAAGTCCAAACTAATATAATATTAATGAAATAAAAGGCCACTAAAGTGTATTTAAAGAGAGTAGACTTTCATGACTGTTTCTCAACACTTTTAAAAAGTGCACTTTGTAATAATGTCAAATTAAAAGTTTTATTTTAAAGTACATTTTAAATTATTATGTTTTAATGGTCTTTGTTTTTAAAGACTTATTTTGATGTGTTGACTAACATACTAAAGCACATGTAGAGTACTTGATTATAATTTTAACAAGGGATGGATGTGCCCGACGGCTAATTTCAAATTTGGAAAAGCACGGAAAATGAATGAAGCATTCTACGGAGCCCCTAAAGGGACATGGTTAGGCATGCTGCAGTGGTCAGTAAATCAGATTTCACTTATCACATGAAGATAGCAAGGAGAGATGACTGACAGGATTTGGGGCGCAACAGATCCTGAGCGTCACTGACAAATATCTTATCTTGTAAAATGTGTGGTCAGTACCGCAGCTCCCTATGCACAGAATAGGCCATGCGTGATTGCGAATCGAAAAGTGAAAGTAAATCAAATTCGATACCCTGAACACAAAAGAAGATATTTTAAAGAATATGGGTAACCAAACAGTTGGTGGGCCCCACTGACTTTGATAGTATGCAAAAAAAAAAAAAAAAAAAAACTATGGAAGTCAATGGGTTTGGTAACCCACATTCTTCACAATATCTTATAAGAAAGAAATTCATACAGGTTTGGAACAACTTGAAGGTAAGTAAATGATGACAGAATTTTGATTTTTGGGTGAACTAAACCTTTAACTTTAAAAGTATGATAAAACTTATTTTTCTCAAGGGAAATTCGGCCCACCATGTGTTTTTTAGTGGCCTATACCACCACTATCTGGACAATTTTTTCAAAAAAATTTTTTAAAAAAAGTTAATGACGCAACAAATCAGCAGGTTCCCATTATAATGAATAAAACTCTCTTTACTGCAAAAGAGTCTGTGTTGATTTCAGCACGTTTGCACTAAGAGCTCAAAGCAACAAACATTTCTCCCACTGTAATGACACAAATCTACCTACACTTTGCTTATAATAAGATGCTTTTTTCAACATTAAGTCATGAGATTGCACTGCATAAAGGGCATTAAACGTAATATTTAAATCATACTTGGCAGAGTAACTTGATAAATTCACAACTGGTTTTGCGATTGTGTGTCATATTTTGTTTTCAATAATCACGATGAAAAGCTTCAGCATAATACTGTCATTGGTGCAGTGTCAGACTGCGTACTTTACATTTATCATCACAAAAAAAAATGTGATGTATTATTTCCCTGTGATAATGATGGACTCTTAATATAGAGTAAATATTTAATATAGACTTAAATATAGTACTATTAAATATAATTAATTACAATTTTCTGGGAAATTAACCTACTAATGGCTCACTTATAATGAGATTGGAGAAAATATTTGAACAGAAAAACAAAACATTTTCAAACATTGCCTCATAAAATATATTGCCAAATGGTTAAAAATTCTGGGAATTTTGCAGGTAAAGTCAGAGATAAACATTTGTGTTTACCGTTAGTCCGTTTGCAACTCTGCATAAGTCTTTCTCATTCCCGTGTCACTTAAAATGTCTCTCACTCTTCATTTCCTATGCTTTCCTATCGGTTCCTGTTTATCTTCTTGCTTTAATAGCTGCCTCTGCTCTCTTCATTTGTCTCTCTCTAATGGCTTTCTTGTTCCTGCTCGTGCAGCGTCAACGTAGTTCCTCCGGAACAGCACCGCTGAGTTCGGACCAAAGGCTCAGTCCTTTCCTGAATCTCAAGAGGGATTATGAGCCCAGTTAATCAGAAACCTTTCCACTCTTAAAGCACAGTGTTTGTGCTTGACAAAGCGTGTGCTAATCTGCCACTTTCCTTTGTGTTTTCTTCCTCTGATCAAGAACCCAATTACAGCTTTAAGGAAACGCAAACAAACAATCAGAGCTTCACAGAACACACCGGGCCGTCGATTCTCACCCCCTTAACTAAATCAATCACCAGCTTCATGAGATTCCTGATTAGCAATTAGCATGAGCTGGAGGGGAGCTGTCGATACCCAAGCGAAGTGAAACAATATTGATACCATTAGAGACTGTGATCTCTTAGAATACAACAAAAGCACTATTGCTCTTTTATTTTTACAAAGATGTGTACCTCCGCCATTAAACAAGAGTTTATGTATATTGACTTTTTCTAATGTAGGCTTTAAACGTTTTGATGTTTTGTTCTGCATGCACCTCAGTTTTGCAGATATATTCCATCATGCCCTGTCAATCTGTGGCTCTTAATGATATGGTTTTGTAGTGAACATCATTACTGTCTGCTTCCTTATTCATATGCAAATATTGGGTAAAACCATACTTTTATGAAAAAACATTTTGATTTTGAATAAATCATATTTATAGTCAATATTTCTCTCACTTTGTCCACCATACTGAATGGATTGCTTCACTGAGATTGCTGCAGTGCATTCTGGGATTACCTTACAATAAGATTCAATTAGTTAAGTTTTAGTCAGTTTTACAGCATTTGTTGTTAATGTCAGTTTTAAAACTGAAAAGTGAAATAATTGTATTGAATGTGCATTTGTTGTAGTGCGTTTCAAATCTTAAAAGTATATTTTAAAAAATCTGTATAATACTAATAACATAAAAGGCCAGTTTAAGAGAGTACACTTTTATGATTGTTTCTTAACACACTCTAAAACTGAACAGTGAAATTAATTAAATTAAATGAGTTTGTTTCACTCAAATAATAATGAAAGTTCATTGTACTTAGTAGAAAAAAGTTGCATGAACTCAAAATTTCATTGTAGTAAGCTGAACTTAATATGATTGAGTTGAGCTGCAGCAGATTTCTAATTCCCAGCATGCTTTGCGTCAGACCATATAAATAACTGTTGAAATTAAGTGTTATTTTGTGTGTTTTTGCACAAGATTAACATATGGAGATATAAGTTAATGTTTAATGTTGTGTTATGTTGGGATTCAGGGGGGTTCTGTTATGTTAGTTTTGTAGGGATACCACTGTGGTGAAGAGTAGAGCCTGTGGTTAGATTGAGGATGAGCTGCAAAACATTTAAGACCACATATGTTGTTTGATTACATATATGCAAGTATGTAATGACTCTCTGACAATGTCTCTCTGATAGTTATAATAGCATGTGTTATTTGCTATGTAACATTTAACCAAGATCTGAATGTGATGTTTATGTAAATTAACTGTATGTAATTATGATGAGTTGGGAAAGGGATGCTGGTGACGGGATTGTTAGTGAGAGACACCTGTGCACCACACTGGCCTTGATCCGCTTCCATGGCTCTCAGCCCCGCCCCACTTGTCACAAAAATGTTAATTTCTACCAACTTTAAAAAAATGAGTTAGTTTACTTAAATGTTTTGAGGTAATAAGTTTCCTCAAATGTTTTGAGTATTCTGAACTTATTGGGTTTTACAGTGCACTTAAAAAGTGTATTCTGTAATAATGTCAAATTAAATTTGAAATCATTATGTTTTAATCTTTTGTCATGCTTTAAAGTATTGACTAACATACTAAAGCACATGTGAAGTATTTTTAACTGTAGTGTGTTTTTGATATTACATTTAGGCTAAAGGAGACCTTTTATGCCCCCTTTCTCAAGATGTAATATAAGTCTAAGGTGTCCCCTGAATGTGTCTGTGAAGTTTTAGCTCAAAATACCCCATAGATTTTTTTTTTATTAATTTTTTTAACTGCCTATTTTGGGGCATCATTAAATATGAGCCGATTTATGCTGTGCGGCCCCTTTAAATCTCGTGCTCTCTGCCCACGGAGCTCTTGCTTGCCTTAAACAGTGCCTAAACAAAGTTTACACAGCTAATATAACCCTCAAATGGATCTTTACAAAGTGTTTGTCATGCATGCCGCATGCACGCGTCGGATTATGTGAGTATTGTATACTGTTATATTGTTTACGTTTGATTCTCAATGAATTTGAGGCTGTGGCTCACGTGGCTAACGGCTAATGCTACACTGTTGGAGAGATTTATAAAGAATGAAGTTGTGTTTATGAATTATACAGACTGCAAGTGTTTAAAAATGAAAATAGCGATGGCTCTTGTCTCCGTGAATACAGTAAGAAACGATGGTAACTTTAACCACATTTAACAGTACATTAGCAACATGCTAACAAAACATTTAGAAAGACAGTTTACAAATATCACTAAAAATATCATGATATCATGGATCATGTCAGTTATTATCGCTCCATCTGCCATTTTCGCTGTTGTTCTTGCTTACCTAGTCTGATGATTCGGCTGTGCTGCTCCAGACGTTATTGCCTGCCCTTGTCTAATGCCTTTCATAATGTTGGGAACATGGGCTGGCATATGCAAATATTGGGGGCGTACACCCCGACTGTTATGCAACAGTCGGTGTTATGTTGAGATTCGCCTGTTCTTCTGAGGTCTTTTAAATAAATGAGATTTATATAAGAAGGAGGAAACAATGGAGTTTGAGACTCACTGTATGTCATTTCCATGTACTGAACTCTTGTTATTTAACTATGCCAAGATAAATTAAATTTTTCATTCGAGGGCACCTTTAAAATTGTTCAAACCGGAGTCAGACACTGATGGAGAGACTCAGGAAGAAGTTACAACTTTTAGAATGAAACTGGACGTTTCCTGAATGGTTAGTGGATAAATTTATGTAGTTGTTGTGGAGTTGATTCAACTCATCGACTAGCATGTACCGTCATGTTAATCTTTTGTTGCAAATCCAGCGTTGAACTGACCCTTTTTGAAGCAGTCTGGCGTAAAATGTATACAGTTAGAAAACAGAAATGGCAGACAGTGTACAGCTCACTCAGGGCGGTATCTATGCTAATAGGGCAGATCATCGCCAGTCATTGGCGGGGCTTCCCTACTCTTACGTAAGAGTAGGGAGAAATCTGGAACTGTGTGTTTGGAGAGACTGTTTATGATTTATAGGGATTACAAAAAAGGAGTGGGTGGATTTTTACCATCATAGGCTAGTTGTTTACTGTGGACACACATCTGTGTTCAACACCTTATAAAAGTGAATTTTACATAATAGGTCCCCTTTAATACATTTTAAAAGTACTAAATTGCAACTTCATAATTAAAAATGTTTTATTTTACATTTTATTTTACATTACAAATGTATTATGAATAAACATGACATGTACAGACATGTACAGCATGTATATTAATGTTATGAAGGCAATAAGTTTCCTACCTTTTGGAAAAGCTTTCAATTCCCATAACAGCTTAAAAGGCTCCCTACCTAGGAGGCTCACCAAGTACAATGCCAAGTGAGGCAAAAAGCACCAACATGCCATATTTAATCTGATCAACCTTTTATGTTGTTAATAGCACTATGAAAATGCAAATAGTGGAACCAGATTCCCTCCTGGAGTGATGCCCAATCCATGCGGTGCCTGATATGTAATTATATGATTACCATGTTTCATAATGAAGCTGATGAAAAAATCATGCATGGCAATCACACAGGGAGCTTTCAACATCTGATTGCTCCTGCGTTCAGCTGTTTTACTGGCTGCAGAGCTGAGTGCTGGGTCCAAGGAAGAAAAATGCAAGTTTACTTAAACTAGTAAAGAGCGCCATTGTTTTTTGACTTCTGGTTTCAACATGATTCTGGAAATGTCTTTGCCCAAAAGAAAATTGTTATTTACAGAGTGCCCTTACAAATTCCCCACAGAATAATAACTTAATTGGCGAATTATTGATTTGTTACACAAATGACCATAGTGGAAAAACAGAGAGAACATAGACATTGGATTGATCAATACATTTGTCAATGCAATTAAACATACACAAGCAATTTCACACCTCAGCAGATCTGTGCTTAAAATTCTATACCTGCACAGTGGAAGATATGTTTGGTAAAACCAGCAAAGCATAATTTACCTGTCTATGCCAGGTTATCTCCATGCCCCTTTATTATCTCCCCTAGTCCACCTTATAAAGCATAATCTTAGTGTCAGATCAATGTATTGATGGCTAAATTGTTCCCATGGGAAAGAGAATGTAGCCAATTTTTTTTTTTAAACAACAAAGGTGCTTCAGACAAGCAAAGACCAAACAACTGAAACCTCTAGAAATCCAAGAAATGTACACTCAAAAAAATGCTGGGTTAAAAAAAACAAAAAAAAAAACAGGTTGGGTTAAATATGGACAAACCCAGCAGTTAGGTTAAATGTTTAACCCAACCTGCTGGTTAGTTTTATTTAACTCAACTATTGTTTAAAAATTAATATATTGCTAGCTTAAAATCAACCCAAAATACGTTGGAAATTAACATTTATTAATATTTTTAATGAATTAACATGTATTAATAAGTTTAACAAATAATAATAAATTAAATAATAAACATTTATTAAATTGCTTATTAAAAAATGTTCACCTCTTGATTATTACTGTTGCCTCTAAAAATGTGTCTGATTTTTAATTTCCAACCTATTCAGCCATATAGTATTTTTTAAACAATAGATGAAAACTGCCCAGCTGGTGGGTCAAACATTTAGCCCAACCACTTTGTCAAAACAACCCAAACGCTGGGTTTGTCCATTTTTAATCCAACTTGGGTTGTTTTTAACCGAGCATTTTTAAAGTGTATTATTTGAATAAGATATTTTCAGTTCAACAGATGGTCATAACTCAGGCAATTTGCTTTAATGTAACCTCAGCCTCGCCTCTCTGATCATTCTCTCATCGAGTAACATCTCTGTTTAACAGCTTCATGCCGTACCAGCAAACGCTCCATCAGCTGCTCACGCACATGCGGTGCCATCCGTCCAGCACCGTCTCCACGTCTCCAGCCCCACAAATACTCAATTACCTTAATCCTCTTACTCACAAAATAATCTCCATCCTTCTTAACTTTGATGTCCCATTCTGCATCTATGACCTCAGAGACTATTTGATATTTCTGCAGGCTTTTTGTAATGCTATGGTTTGAATTTGTGGAAAATTAGAAAAATTATCTGAAATAACAATCTGTGCATTCAGTGTAAACCTCCAGTTAAAGGAATAGTTCAAATGAAAATTAAACTTCTGTCATCATTTACTCAACCTCATGTTAATTCAAACCTGTATGCAGAACTGTTTACAAAAGTACACTGTAAAAAATAATAAATGGTGAAATGGTAAATTTTTAAATGGTAAAACTCACTTGGTTGTCTTAAAGGATTAGTTAACTTTCAAATGAAAATTAGCCCAAGCTTTACTCACCCTCAAGCCATCCTAGGTGTATTTGACTTTCTTCTTTCTTATGAACATCAGTCAGAGAAATATTGATGAATATCCTGACGCATCCGAGCTTTATAACGGCAGTGAATGGGACCAATGAGTATGAGCTGAAGAAAGTGCATCCATCCATCCATCATAAACGTACTCCACACGGCTCCAATGGGTTAATAAAGGCCTTCTAAAGCGATGCGTTTGTGTAAAAAAAATATCCATATTTATCAAGTTATGAAGTAAAATATCTAGCTTCCGCTATAGACCACCTTCCGTATTCAACGTACGAAGAAAGTGTAAAAAGTGTTTAAATATGGATCTTTTTTTTTACACAAACTCATCGCTTCACTTCAGAAGGCCTTTATTAACCACCCGGAGTACACCTTTATAATGGATGGATGTGGATAGAGACATTTTCTTCAGCTCATACTCACTGGTCCCGTTCACTGCCGTTATAAAGCTTGGATGCGTCAGGATATTTATTCATATTTCTCAGATTGTGTTCATCAGAAAGAAAAAAGTCATATACACCTAGGATGGCTTGAGGGTGAGTAAAGCTTGGGCTAATTTTCATTTGAAAGTGAACTAATCCTTTACAATTTTGAGTTCATTGAATTTAAAAATTTGAGTTAATATAATGAAGGCAATTGGTTTAAAAAACAGAAACTCAAAAAATTATGTTATCTGAACCACATTAATTATCCAAGTTGATTTGATAAAAGAAAAAATGTTGTGATAAATCATGAAAATATTTTTTTTACAGTGTAGGCATATTCAACCATTTTTGGGTGAAAGATTCCCTCTGTGCCATGTGCAAGGCTGGCATTGACTCAAACATATCCAAAAGTTTAAGATTCAGAAAAAAAACGTACTCTTAAGAAAAAAAAGAAAAGTGACACTACGGGACAAAAGAAAGCCAGAATGAATCTTATCACTGGAGTGCAAAGGGCATCTGCATTCTCGCTCGCTCTCTCTCAACCTCCCTTACTTTGTCCTCTCTGTCCTTCCTCCTGCTCCTGTTCCAATTCAAGGCACTCCTAAATCCTCTTCCTCTTCGGAAGCATCTTATCAACCCAAACCGACTCTCTCCAGTATGACATTAATTAACCCTGCTTAATTAACGCCTTTGTTAGGAAGCCAAGAACTTGACCCAGTCTTTCACAAAGCTCCAGTCCAAAGCAGAGAATATCAGCCAACATTTGACCATTTCTCAGAAGAGCCGGGTTTATCTGCCAGTAGATTTGATGCTTTACAACACCTTTCAAAGCTACTGTTAGTATTAAAGCCGTTTATGTTCTTCACCCAAGGGATGAAGACCTTCTTGTATCGCTTTGGCAGGTTTCATCCAAATGGCTGTACCCTCCACTGGGGACGCTCACAGGAAAATGAATAACGATTTTTAATTGTCTGTCTTGCTAACTGATAATGCGGCAAGTGATTTTTAAATGGCCTACTTGCTTGCCAATTTCAGAGGGAACGATTTCTTGCTGCCTGACTGCTCAGAAGTAAATATCAGAGGAATTAAAGTGAACAATACTTCAGAAACCTGCCTCGGCTGGGTCTGAGGGGTCGCTCGCTTGAGAACAAAAACTATCGCAGAAACGCACGCAAGGTCATAGACCAGAACATGTATCCGCTGCAAGCTCCTCACGGAAAAATAGCTCCAGCTCACCTTTACGTTCAGACTTTATAAATTCAGTCACTGAAGGTTTTTTCTCCTCTGAGATTGAATTTCGTCAAAGTGACTGAGAAGAGATTTTCACTGGCACAAAACTACCAATAATTAAGCATCAATCAGAAGTATGGCTAATGAAAAATGTTTATTTTTAAAGATGATTGTACTTTTCATTGCAGTTAAATGTCACAGCTTAAAGAAAGAAAAGGTTCTTTATAGTGAAAAAAAGGGTTCTTTAGATTTGTAAGTTCTTCACACAAAGAAAAAAGTAGCTCTTTTAAGAACTGTTCACTGAAAGGATTTTTAAGGAACCAAAAATGATTCTTTAATGGCATCACTGAGGAAAGAAAACCCTTTTGGAAACTTTATTTTTAAGAGTGTAGAGTAAGAACCACTCACCCTAAATTATTACCTGTCTCAAACTATAACAATTAGAAAAATCAATTTTATTAGAAAAATGGAAGTTGATTGACTGGCACATAAAAAACCCGATTCCAAAAAAGTTGGGACACTGTACAAATTGTGAATAAAAAAGGAATGCAATAATTTACAAATCTCATAAACGTATATTTTATTCACAACAGAATATAGATAACATATCAAATGTTGAAAGTGAGACATTTTGAAATGTCATGCCAAAGACTGGCTCATTTTGGATTTCATGAGAGCTACACATTCCAAAAAAGTTGGGACAGGTAGCAATAAGAGGCCGGAAAAGTTAAATGTACATATAAGGAACAGCTGGAGGACCAATTTGCAACTTATTAGGTCAATTAGCAACATGACTGGGTATAAAAAGAGCCTCTCAGAGTGGCAGTGTCTCTCAGAAGTCAAGATGGGCAGAGGATCACCAATTCCCCCAATGCTGCGGTGAAAAATAGTGGAGCAATATCAGAAAGGAGTTTCTCAGAGAAAAAATGCAAAGAGTTTGAAGTTATCATCATCTACAGTGCATAATATCATCCAAAGATTCAGAGAATCTGGAACAATCTCTGTGCGTAAGGGTCAAGGCCGGAAAACCATACTGGATGCCCGTGATCTTCGGGCCCTTAGATGGCACTGCATCACATACAGGAATGCTACTGTAATGGAAATCACAACATTGGCTCAGGAATACTTTCAGAAATCATTGTCGGTGAACACAATCCACCGTGCCATTCGCCATTGCCGGCTAAAACTCTATAGGTCAAAAAAGAAGCCATATCTAAACATGATCCAGAAGCGCAGGCATTTTCTCTGGGCCAAGGCTCATTTAAAATGGACTGTGGCAAAGTGGAAAACTGTTCTGTGGTCAGACGAATCAAAATTTGAAGTTCTTTTTGGAAAACTGGGACGCCATGTCATCCGGACTAAAGAGGACAAGGACAACCCAAGTTGTTATCAGCACTCAGTTCAGAAGCCTGCATCTCTGATGGTATGGGGTTGCATGAGTGCGTGTGGCATGGGCAGCTTACACATCTGGAAAGGCACCTGTAACGAGGTCAGTAGATGTGGGAAGAAGGAGGCGGGAACCGGCGAACGTTCAACAAAAGTTTAATTCAAAATAAGCAAAGAACAAAACGAAAGCAATGCCGGCAGACCCTCGCGGACGTCTGCCGACCACACAAACATAATAACACATAAAATAAAGTCCAGGCCTGGTCCTCTCTCGTCCTCCACGGTCGTCGCTCCTCCTTTTATGCTCCCGGAGCTCCTCCGTGAGAGACTCAAGGCCGGTGCGCCTCCCAGGTGTAGCTTGTTAACTCTCGCGCCACCGGCCTCGCGCCGTTCCCTCACGGCTCTCGCCCGCCCTGGTCGCCACATACCCCCATCGCCCCTCACAGGCCGGGGGGTACCTCCGAGACTGCGCTCTACTCCCCCCCCGGGGCCTGTCTCGGCGGCCGCAGCACCTGGTGGTAAGGACAGACGAGACGAGAGAAAGGAGACGGAAGCAAGGGGAGCGACAGGACGAGAGAGGGGAGAGAGGAAAAAGAGAAAAAAAAAAAATTCTTGGTCCGGTTCCCCGACACACTGCCGCTCGGTCCTCAGCCTGCCAAGAGGCTCTTTCTCGCGGTGCCATGCGGTGGCACTGGACGCTCGGTGGACGGCCCGATCCTCGACCGCCTCCTGGCGGCCGGCGATGGCTCCTCCGGCTGAGGGCAGCCGGCAGCGAGTCCCCGTCCCCTGCTCCTCCCCTTCATGGCGGACGGCAGCAGGCTCCGGCCCACGGCGGACGGTGGCGACTCCTCCGCTCCCTCCAGGTCCAGGACGGCAGCCACCCCACCTCGTCCCAGGAGCACGGCATCCGGGTCTCCGTCCCACTTTTCGCAAGGCTCCAGCACCACTGCCTCGAGCAGCCTCTCGCGGTCTTCACACACTCCCGCGCTGCACGAACTCCGCAGCACCGCGATCCCCCTCAGCAGCGAGGGCTCTTCGACAGCATGTCCCTCCTTCCTCCCGGGTTTCGGCACCAATGTAACGAGGTTAGTAGATGTGGGAAGAAGGAGGCGGGAACCGGCGAACGTTCAACAAAAGTTTAATTCAAAATAAGCAAAGAACAAAACGAAAGTAATGCCGGCAGACCCTCGCGGACGTCTGCCGGCCACACAAACATAATAACACATAAAATAAAGTCCAGGCCTGGTCCTCTCTCGTCCTCCACGGTCGTCGCTCCTCCTTTTATGCTCCCGGAGCTCCTCCGTGAGAGACTCAAGGCCGGTGCGCCTCCCAGGTGTAGCTCGTTAACTCTCGCGCCACCGGCCTCGCGCCGTTCCCTCACGGCTCTCGCCCGCCCTGGTCGCCACAGCACCATCAATGCTGAAAGGTATATCCAAGTTCTAGAACAACATATGCTCCCATCCAGACGTCGTCTCTTTCAGGGAAGACCTTGCATTTTCCAACATGACAATGCCAGACCACATACTGAATCAATTATAACATCATGGCTGCGTAGAAGAAGGATCCGGGTACTGAAATGGCCAGCCTGCAGTCCAGATCTTTCACCCATAGAAAACATTTGGCGCATTATAAAGAGGAAGATGCGACAAAGAAGACCTAAGACAGTTGAGGAACTAGAAGCCTGTATTAGACAAGAATGGGACAACATTCCTGTTCCTAAACTTGAGCAACCTCAGCCTCCTCAGTCCCAAGACGTTTGCAGACTGTTATAAAAAGAAGAGGGGATGCCACACAGTGGTAAACATGGCCTTGTCCCAACTTTTTTGAGATGTGTTGATGCCAGGAAATTTAAAATCAACTTATTTTTCCCTTAAAATTATACATTTTCTCAGTTTAAACATTTGATATGTCATCTATGTTGTATTCTGAATAAAATATTAAAATTTGAAACTTCCACATCATTGCATTCTGTTTTTATTCACAATTTGTACAGTGTCCCAACTTTTTTGGAATCGGGTTTGTACATGAAATCTGCCATCTTGTTTTAACGCCAATCAACTGAGCTGGAAATGTCATGTGACTATTACTCTAGAGCAGGAAAATGACACCCAGATGTCCGTTTGTTTATAGGCACTCATTTCTGGTGTAATACAAGATTCAGCCCCCCTGCAAAATCTGACTCCTTTGAGACTCCAAAGCGATTTCACTGTGATTGAACTGTATACTATTGGGTTTATATAATCTTATATACAGTATTATAGTTCATTAAATGTCTTTTAAATTTAGTATGATCATATAAGCTGGCAAGTGACTAAATGCTACTGGCCCTTCGATATGCATTACCTCAACTTTAATAGGATATCCTTTTAAAAAAAGAAGTGTGCTTAAAGGATTAGTTCACTTTCATATGAAAATTACCCCAAGCTTTACTCACCCTCAAGCCATCCTAGTTGTATATGACTTTCTTCTTTCTTATGAACACAATCTGAGATATATTACTAAATATCCTGACGCATCCAAGATTTACAATGGCAGTAACCGCCTTCCGTATTCAAGTTACAAAGAAAGTGTAAACTGGTGTCGTGTCAGTTACACTTTTTCCGTAAGTTGAATAGGGAAGGCGTAGGACATAGCGTAAACTTTTTGAACTGCTAGAGTTTTACACTTCTGTAAGTAGAATACGTAAGGCGGTCTGGTGGAAGCTAGATATTTTACTTCATAACTTGTTAAAAATTTATTTATTTTTTTTTTTTTACATAAATGCTTCGCTTCAGAAGGACTTTATTAACCCCCCAGAGCTGTGTGAAATATGTTTATGATGGATGGGGATGGAGACACCTTCTTCAGCTCATACTCATTTGGTAAAGCTTACTGCCATTATAAAGCTTGGATCGTATTAAAGATTATTAAAGATTGTGTTCATCAGAAAGAAGAAAGTCATATACACCTAGGATGGCTTGAGGGTAGGGGTGTAACGATACGCTCAGGTCACGATACGGTACGTATCTCGATACGGAGTTCACGATACGATACGTATCACGATATTTTTAACAAAATGAAACTGAAATTCAAACAAGATTTATTAAAAAACATGAACAAATTTCAATAATTTTCCTTGTTGTACATACAAGATCACATTTCAATAAAATAAATAAATATAAAATTTTAATAAAAACCTTCTGTATTCAAATTAACAGTTGAATAGGGCTGTCTGTCACTGAAAATTTTTTTTTAAATTTAACATGAACTTAGAATTATGAATAGGGGCCGTTCACATATCGCGTCTAAAAACGCGTGGAAGGCGCGGCCGCACCGCTTCTCCTTCTTTCCAAAGCGCTTGCGCTCCCGTGGCGTCGGTCGTTGCTATGCAACCATGAACTGAGCTCTCCAAGAGGATCAGGATGTTTCTGCAAAGGATAAATGATTTCTAGCCCTTGCATTAGTTTTACTACGAGATATATTGATGGAGATAAGATATAAAAACCACCATGTACAGCTATGATCAGCTGTTCGGCTGAGCTTTTGATGTTTTGTTACGGAAAGGCCATAGCTGATCGGTTGATTCTTGTCACACGACCTGCGGTGCGCTTGCGGCATTCTGAAAAGTTGAGAATTGCATGCGCGTCGTGACCGCGTTGATCCCATTATGAGCGCCCCTGCCGCGCGGCTACATTTGAAAATAATAACTGACTTGCACGCGGAAAAGACGCAATATGTGAACGGCCCCACAGAACTTCTTAAAGCAAAGCATCGCAAGCGTCTTTTGCTTTTCTGTGAGCACAGCTGTTGCTGTGCACTGCGGTGAAAGAAAGCCACTACTTTTCTCACGTGACCATGCAAGAGACTGACATGAGAAACGTTTAAACCTGCTTGCAAGATTCAATGTGTGCCCGAAACACTTACTGAACTAGAGAGCTGATTGAGACACCATCTACGATAAATCGTTACACCCCTAATACTTATAGTAATTTAAAAATGTGGTAGCATTGGATCTGGACAGGAAGGATAACTCTGGGAGTTGGAAGGGGTGTGTCGCGATTCTGCCTTCTCACATCGCGATACAGGTTCGTGGACCTGCGTATCGCGATTTCGGTTTCATATCGCATATCGTTACAGCCCTACTTGAGGGTGAGTAAAGCTTGGGCTAATTTTCATTTGAAAGTGAACTAATCCTTTAATTGTATTGAATGTGCACTTGTAGTGTGTTTCAAATCTAAAAAGTAAATTTGTAAAAAAAAAAAAAAAAAAAAAAAAAAAACTGTACTTCCATTAATGTAGTATTAATGAAATAAAATGCCACTTTAGTGTACTTAAAGGGAGTTCACACTTTCATGACTGTTTCTTAACACACTTAAAGGATTAGTTCACATTCAAATAAAATTTTCCTGATAATTTACTCACACCCATGTCACCTCACTTTCGTATTCTTCAAAAAGCGTACACTGTATGTCCTACGCCTTCCCTATTCTACATGCGGAAAAAAATGGAACTGGCGCTGCGTTCGTTACGTAAGTTGAATAGGGAAGGCGTAGGACATACAGAGTAAGCTTTTTGAAGAATACGAAAGTGTGGTTTTGGTGGAACCACTTGGAAGGTGATCATTTGTTTATATAAAGCATTTTCGAAAATGATGATCGTTTCGCTAGATAAGACCCTCATTCCTCGTCTGGTATCGTTTAAAGCCCTTTGAAGCTGCACTGAAACTGTAATTTTGACCTTCAACCATTTGGAGGCCATTTAAGTCCACTATAAGGAGAATAATCCTTGAATGTTTTCATCAAAAACCTTAATTTCTTTTTCGACTGAAGAAAGAAGGACATGAACATGGGGGTGAGTAAATTATCAGGAAAATTTTATTTGAAAGTGAACTAATCCTTTAAGTAAGCTTTTAAAATGCGCTTTTTTGCAATTTACGTGTATAAACATTTTCATTTATTGTAAATAACATGCAATTATGTGTCCGAAAACATTACATTCAGGTCATACTTTTAAAGTATATTATTTCCATAATACTCTTCTTAAAACTTTGTGTCCTTCTTTTTCACAAGTGTATACATTACCACCATTTCATAGGGTCTTTCACATTGTGAACCTGGAAAGGTATTTATATATAACAAACCTTTCTTTGTCATATTGGTAGACACAAATAACTTAGATACAAATAACATGCCACAGTCTGAAAATTTGGAAAACAAGTGTATAATTTGATGGAGAGAAACTTCACTTTGAATAGAGGAATTTCTGTCTGTATAATCATCCTCCCTCTGCAGAAGAAGCCACAAACTGAAAATATAGCTGTGAGGAGACACTTTTCAAAAGAAATGTAACAGATCGAAAATATATCTGCGCCTATGACAGCATTTGATTAGCTTGACTCATTGCTGTTATGGTATGTTTCCTCAAAGCTATCTTTTATGTCTTACTGAGACTCTTGCACTCCTTACTCTCTGATTTGATTGAAGCAAGAGAAGCTTTTGCAAGTCAGGATCTCAAAACCAGACAGGCAGGGCTTCAAATAACACCTCCGATACTTTGGCTTTTAAATGCATGTTTTGATGTGATCCAGATGGCCTATTGGAGGTTTAATAAAATAGATATTCAGTTTGAGAGTGACTTTATACAGAACAGATCAAGTGTCATCTTCTACAATAGGATGGATTCATCGTACTTCAGCTAAATTGATTTTGGGTTTTACCCTGAAGCATTTCTTTCTTTAATAAAAGTAATTTGCCTGCTTTGCACATATAGCCTATATTATATATATATATATATATATATATATATATACACTAATTACAAATAAGTACTAAAGTATATATGAAACACTGACCAAGAAAAAGGTTTTTGCAGTGTTGACATCTCTGTTTATTTGCATGCAATTGTCTTCATTGTTTTAACAACCAATTCACTAAATTATGCAAACTGCAGCACATTGCAAACTTCCTGCAAAATCTGTGCATAACAGAATTTGCACGGCATAATGCCTAAGTGTAACGTTTTGGAGGATTCAGCAGACTACTGTGATCTAGCATGCTTTCCTGTCTGGGACCGTCCAACATCACTCCACCATTACGCTTGTGGATGCAGTAAAAAAGGATTTTGTGCAAAAGTACCACAGCTGTGTGATCGGAGGGAGGAGATGGACAGTGAGTGTGGCTAAACATGGATGAATGCATGAATGCTGTGGTAACAAGAGAAAGTGCTGACAGAGGAAAATACAATAAAGCCTGAGTGCTCTATTACACTGCTTGTTAAGTCCAGTAATGTTTCTCCCCTGGAGGAAAAGAGGTAAATGAGGAGAGCTTGTCCTTCTATTTTCCTCCTCCTATTCTCTAGTCAGCATCCTGAGCCCGGAAAAGAACAGGTAATCAATCAGGCCAGAAAGCAGGAAGTGAGAAGCTAAGGCAAAAAAAAGTCATAATCCATAGTGGGTGTGTAAGCAGATGACTTCAATTGCAAAAAACAGCTTTAAAATATAAAACTATGAACAAGTAATAAGAAAATAATGCTTCCTAGTCATTAGTTATAAGCCAGAGTTTCAATTTGACAAATTAAGTTTGCTTTACAGTAATAAAATGTTAACATTTTAGTTTAGGTCCCATTCTCTCTCTCTTTTTTTTTTTTTTTTTTTTTTTTTAGGATTTTTGGAAGGAGATTGGAGCTTTAACTTTAATTTCTACATTTCCATAATTTCTACATTTCCATTTATTTCACACCGACATGATGAGTTGTTCTGCAGTAAACTGTACAGTAACACTTTAGTTTAGGGTCCATTTCTCACTATTAACTAGTTGCTTATTAGCATTCATATTAATTGGATACTGACTGTTTATTAGTACTTACAGTGGGTACGGAAAGTATTCAGACCCCCTTAAATTTTTCACTCTTTGTTATATTGCAGCCATTTGCTAAAATCATTTAAGTTCATTTTTTTTCCCCAATTAATGTACACACAGCACCCTATATTGACAGAAAAACTGAAATATCACATGGTCCTAAGTATTCAGACCCTTTGCTGTGACACTCATATATTTAACTCAGGTGCTGTCCATTTCTTCGGATCATCCTTGAGATGGTTCTACACCTTCATTTGAGTCCAGCTGTGTTTGATTATACTGATTGGACTTGATTAGGAAAGCCACACACCTGTCTATATAAGACCTTACAGCTCACAGTTAGTTTATTTACTTATCTATTTGGCATTTCTTTTTCTTTTTAAATCATAAATCTAATTCAAAAACCTTTTGCCAGTAGGTAAGAAAAATCATTTAAGGTCAAGATAAATGATCATAAAACAAGTCTTAATATCCAATGCAGTTTTACTTATCTTGCTTTAAAGATATTTTACCAGAAGAGAAAAATAAAAAATATATTGATAAAATGTTTTATTGCAGTGTGAAAAGATAAATATTCTTATGAAAATCTATATTAATTAACTATTAAAAAAATACACTGACTGAACAAAAACATTTGAATGACAATAAGACTTTGGTTAAGAACTGAGACAATTAAAAGGCAGCCTGAGCCTTTGAGTTTTACATTTTAATAAAACGCCACAAACCAGCTTTTTGCAGTAGAAAATTTCAACATTATTGTGAAAGGAAGCAACAAATGAGAAACAGTAATTTGTAAGGCTTAAAGCCTAACTCTCGAAACACAAGCAATTATTAGGAGAGCGGAGAGCCTGTTCTTTTAATCTGTTAGTCTGCCTAGGAAAGGATAGAGAGATAGAACAGAATGACTTACGGTTGAACAGATGTAATCAAGTTAGTGTAATTGACTGAGAGATTGCTCTACAGGCACTGGGGATGAAAACATGAGGCAAGAATGTTGGAATATGTGCAAAAAACGAAAACTGAAGCGGATTTGGACATTGTAAAAGTCTGTCGCAGCTGCTCCTCTAATCCGTGGACGGTGAGCAGAAATCATACAATAGAGTTCAAACCTCATGTTCTGATGGGTTTAAAGGAGGAACAGTTCGATAGAGTCTTCCTCTATGTACCATTAGGGAACAGTAATTTAAAGTGGCCCTTCTAATCATCTGAGGCTGGTTTGCAGGGCATCTCAACCTGATTTCTCAATTGAACCCCTGTGGTTTAAATTATTTACTTTACCTACCTCTTGAGACTTTAAGTATTTAAAGGGATAGTTCACTCAAAAATCATTAATTGACCCTCATGTCATTCCAAACCTGGGGTGCATTTCCTGAAAGCAGGTTCTGTCATTAGCACAGTTCAACGATTTGGAATTTCCAACGAACATTCGCCAGCGTCGCAAACTTACGTGGTTGGAACTACAACTCTCGAGCTGTGGTTAGAAGAACAGTTTCTTGTTAAATGACATCTGGACTTAAACAGATTGTGCTCTTGGGCACAATAAGCAAGAAAACATTCAGTATATCTTTCATTCCATTTAAATATATACATTTTAACCAATCAGTGCTGTTTTTGATGATTATGCATGTAAATAAAATGTTGAAGGGTGTGTCTGAAGGTTGTGCTGACGCAACCGTCATAGTGACCACAGCCAATCACATTACTTTCTGGTATTGCATGAATGCAATTGGCTAGCATCTGTGATCTGATTGGTTGATGCCTGTGTTGACGCTTAAAAAGTTGAGAAATCTCCAACTTCTGCCACGAGCAATGTGAGTGAAGCGACGCGACGGAACCCACAATTCAGTTCGGCAATGCATGACGTCACCCATTCAAAGTAAATGATAAGCGTTAATTCAGACGCCCAGTATGAATGCACCGTTATAGTGTTAAACTTGTGTTTTCTTTCTCAAATGTTTATGTTCACTTAAAAAATAACTTGCATGAATACTCACCAAGACCGGAATTTTGACATTATTTTGTGTGTATCTGATTGTTAAAGGTGCCCTTGATTCAAAAATTGAATTTACCTTGGCATAGTTAAATAACAAGAGTTCAGTACATGGAAATGACATACAGTGAGTCTCAAACCCCATTGTTTCCTCCTTCTTATATAAATCTCATTTGTTTAAACGACCTCCGAAGAACAGGCGAATCTCAACATAACACCGACTGTTACGTAACAGTCGGGGTGAACGCCCCAATATTTGCATAATGCCAGCCCATGTTCCCAACATTATAAAAGGCATTAGACAAGGGCAGCCAGTTAACGTCTGGAGCTGCACACAGCCGAATCATCAGACTAGGTAAGCAAGAACAACAGCGAAAAATGGCAGATGGAGCAATAATAACTGACATAATCCATGATAGCCTGATATTTTTACTGATATTTGTAAATTGTCTTTCTAAAAGTTTCGTTAGCATGTTGCTAATGTACTGTTAAATGAGGTTAAAGTTACCATCATTTCTTACTGTATTCACGGAGACAAGAGCCATCGCTATTTTCATTTTTTAAACACTTGCAGTCTGTATAATGCATAAACACAACTTCATTCTTTATAAATCTCTCCAATAGTGTAGCAATAGCCGTTAGCCACGGAGCACAGCCTCAAATTCACTCAGAATAAAACTTTAACATCCAAATAAATACTTTACTCACATAATTCGAAGCATGCATGCAGCATGCATGACGAACATCTTGTAAAGATCCATTTGAGGGTTATATTAGCCGTGTGAACTTTGTAAATGCGCTGTAATATAGTCGACAGCTGGTGTGGCAGGGAGCATGCGATTTAAGGGGGCGGCGCCGAGTGTAAATCAGTGCATAGTTAATGATGCCCCAAAATAGGCAGTTAAAAAAATTCATTTAAAAAAATCTATGGGGTATTTTGAGCTGAAACTTCACAGACACATTCAGGAGACACCTTAGACTTATATTACATCTTGTGAAAGAACGTTCTTGGGCACCTTTAAAGCATGATAAGCAGTGGAAAAAGAACTCAATTTAGTGCTGCGAGGCGGCTTTATGTGCACGCACAAAATCTGCGGAAATTAGTAAAATTAAGTGCAATGCGCAATCCCATGCAAAAATTCAAGCCCTGTAACAACAACAATATTCATCCGGAGCAAATGAAATGAGCGAGTGAGGGGAGGCGGGTTTGTGTGTCAACTCGCTGTCAGAGAAACGCGCGAGAGAGAAAAGCGCAGATTGTATTGTGCAAAATATATATTATATATAAAATTCAACCCGCCAACGTGGCTAGTGACTGCGTTACACGCCATGGCTGAAATCTCCATGCATTTGGCAGGTGTTAATGTCAAGGCCTGCATTCATATTATTTAACCAATGAGGTTCAAACGACAGAGGTGTGACCATGTTGCTACAGTTTTGGGAAACAGTCATAACTAGTTAGTTTTTTCAACAATGCATCATACTATGGTTGTTAAATCAGTGAGTTACATCTTTGTATGGAAACACATCCCTGTATGGCCTTCTTTCTTCTGTGAAACACACACGAAAAAAATGTTTACGTTTTTTTTTTTTTTTTGTCCATATCTTGTCCTCTAAAAACATCTCTCAGAGAGAACTACTATATGTTTCCATCCACTGATTTTTATTTTGGGATATTGAATAAAAAAAAATATATATATACTTGATGGAAACAGCAAGATGCGCACAATTTTTATCCTATAAGAAAATATTTAAAGGTGCCCTCGAATGAAAAATTGAATTTATCTTGCCATAGTTAAATAACAAGAGTTCAGTACATGGAAATGACATACAGTGAGTCTCAAACTCCATTGTTTCCTCCTTCTTATATAAATCTCATTTGTTCTGAAGAACAGGCGAATCTCAACATAACACTGACTGTTACGTAACAGTCGGGGTGTACGCCCCAATATTTGCATATGCCAGCCCACGGTCCCAACATTATCATTATGAAAGGCATTAGACAAGGGCAAAACGTCTGAATCAACAGACTAGGTAAGCAAGCAAGAACAACAGCGAAAATGGCAGATGGAGCAATAATAACTGACATGATCCATGATATCATGATATTTTTAGTGATATTTGTAAATTGTCTTTCTAAATGTTTCGTTAGCATGTTGCTAATGTACTGTTAAATGTGGTTAAAGTTACCATCGTTTCTTACTGTATTCACGGAGACAAGAGCCGTCGCTATTTTCATTTTTAAACACTTTCAGTCTGTATAATGCATAAACACAACTTCATTCTTTAGAAATCTCTCCAACAGTGTGTAATGTTTGCTTTAGCCACGCAGCATGGCCTCAAACTCATTCATAATCAATGTAAACAATATAACAGTATACAATACTCACATAATCCGACGCATACATGCCGCATGCATGACGAACACTTTGTAAAGATCCATTTGAGGGTTATATTAGCTGTGTGAACTTTAAGGCACTGTTTAAGGCAAGCGCGAGCTCTGTGGGCGGAGATTTAAAGGAGCCACAGCATAAATCGGCGCGTTTATAATGATGCCCCAAAATAGGCAGTTAAAAAAATTAATTAAAAAAATCTATGGGGTATTTTGAGCTGAAACTTCACAGACACATTCAGGGGACACCTTAGACTTATATTACATATTTTAAAAACATAATCTAGGGCACCTTTAAAATGTTTAAAACTGTTGATCTAGAAACAATCTTAATGTCTTGTTTTCTGCCAACTGTTCACGAGAATAAGCATTCAACCATAACATACTGTGCCCTGCGAATGTGAGTCAAGTGTAAACACCACATAAAAAAGTAAAACATCTTTTTTCCTGGCATTTATACTGCTTGGGTGCAGATTGTTCTGGATAGGGAACTAACATTTGACTATACTTACATTTACACATGACTTGACTGAAGTGAATAAACACCTTCTCACAGGAAAAAAACCCAAAAGCATTCTTGGACACAGTATATACTCCATCTACACTGCCAACCTCTACATTGGAAATGTGTAAAAACATATCAGCTGGGCAATAGACTGATTCCTCTATAGCGAGGAAAGGAAGTTAATAGAAATGCGAGAGAAGGTCAACTTCACCACCTCTTATAGATCAGATAGAGTCCACAGTACAGCAACAGAGGAATAAAAGGAATGAATCAGCTTGTAACTCTACCACTGCCGGTCCTGCTGAGAGTTTTCGATTTGAGAGAGTGTCTTTACCTGCAAACACTTTAGCAAGTTGTCACTTAGCAACCTAAAACTTGCCAAGTGAAAGTATCTTTCTTATTTCACAAGGCAGCGGAATGTGCTTGGTTACCAGGGACAGATTTAATATCTGTTGTGCTCTTTAGTCCTCTTATCATATCAGATTAGTCAATAAATGTGTAAGTGTATGTGCACACATGAGCTATCTGGTGACATTTGACCTACTTATAATACTCCAATGTGCCCAAGTTGTCTTGAGACTCTAATATTATTTCCCCTGTGTTTTCAAAGCACTACTTGGCCTTGAAGTACTGGCATCCTCAACTGCCTTGAGTCCTCTAGCATTTGCAGTTGTTGTGTAATAAATCATTTCTACTGTCTTGGAGAAGTAGCAGTAGGAGGTGCACAGTGCATGGCTGCACACGGCCATCAAGCATAAGTTTGCTGTCACACAAACTCTTTTAAAGGGACAGTTCACCCAAATTTAAAATGTTGTCATTTTATTATATATATATATATATATATATATATATATATATATATATATATATATATATATATATATATTTCATTATTATGATTTCACTTTTTTAACTTTAGTTAGTGTGTAATGTTGCTGTTTGAGCATAAACAACATCTGCAAAGTTACAACACTCAAAGTTCAATGCAAAGGGAGATTCTTTTAAAAAATTCTCTGTTTAAGGACTACAATAAATGGCTGGTAAGGACTACAACAAGCTTCTTCCTGGGTTAGTGACATCACTAACCCTAAAATTTACATGAACCCCGCCCCCGAAAACACACAACAAAGGGGGTGTGGCCATGCTGGGCTTCTTTAGAGAAGAGGAAGAGTTGTTGTAGTAGAGTGTTGTTGCCATGCCGTTATTTTACGCCGGACTGCTTCACAAACGAGGGTCAATTCAACACTGATTTGCACAAAAGATTAACATGACAGCACATGTTAGTCAATGAGTTGCACAGCAACTACATAAATTCATCCACTAACCATTCAGAAATGTCCAATTGCATTCTAAAAGTTGTAACTTCTTCCTGAGTCTCTCCATCAGTGTCGACTCCGGTTTGAACAATGTAAGGCTGAACACCGTTACTGACAATCCTCATTTTGGCTGCGTGAGATTCTCCAGCTTTGTTGTTGTTGAGCTGTTAAAGCTCCGCCCTCTTCTGAAAAGTGGGCCGGGAGCAGCAGCTCATTTGCATTTAAAGGGACACACACAAAATTGGCATGTTTTTGCTCACACCCAAATAGGGGCAAATTTGAAAAGCTATAATAAATGATCTGTGGGGTATTTTGAGCTGAAACTTCACAGACACATTCTGGGGACTATTACATTTTGTATAGGTCCCCTTCAAGAATCTTCACGCAGCTTTTTGTCCATACAATGACATCTCTCAAACTCAAAAAAGAAAAAAAGGCACCATAAAGTTTGATGTTTTAAAAGTTTGGTGTTGGTAAGATTGATTCACATTTTTGAAAGAAGTCTTTTATGTTCACCAAGTCTGCACTTATTTGATCAAACATAAATTAAAACAGTAATATTATAAAATGTATACATTTTTACATTTTTTTTTTTTTCTATTGAAATATATTTAAAATGTAATTTATTCATGTGATCAAAGCTGAATTTTCAGCATCATTACCCCAGTCTTCAGTGTCACATGATCCTTCGGAAATCAATCTAATATGCTGATTTGCTGCTCAAGAAACAGTTCTGATTATCATCAATGTTAAAAACCGTTTTTGCTGCTTGATAATTTTGTGGAAAAAAATATACTTTTTTAAGGAATCATTGATAGATAAAAATTTCAAAAGAATTACTTGAAATCTTTTGTAACATTATAAATGACTTTACTGTCACTTGCTGTATAAAAGTATCACATTTTAAAAAAATCTAAATTTTTTGAACTGTAGTGTATTTTTAGGAGTCATGTAAGTGGCTTTGTTAGGTTAAGTAAAAATATTTTCCTCACACCTTGAATATATGTGTTTGTCTACATTTTATTCAATAATTTTTAAAAAGAAAATATATACAGTACAGTCCAAAAGTTTGGAACCACTAAGATTTTTAATGTTTTTAAAGAAGTTTCGTCTGCTCACCAAGGCTACATTTATTTAATTAAAAATACAGTAAAAAACAGTAATATTGTGAAATATTATTACAATTTAAAATAACTGTTTTCTATTTGAATATATTTCACAAAGTAATTTATTCCTGTGATGGCAAAGCTGAATTTTCAGCATCATTACTCCAGTCTTCAGTGTCACATGATCCTTCAGAAATCATTCTAATATGTTGATCTGCTGCTCAAGAAACATTTAATGTGTACAATTGTACAAAATATTTCTGTACAATATTTTTTTTCAGGATTATTTGATGAATAGAAAGTTCAAAAGAACAGTGTTTATCTGAAATCTAATCTTTTGTAACATTATAAATGTCTTTACTGCCACTTTTGATTGATTTAATGCATCCTTGCTGAATAAAAGTATTCATTTCTTTAATTTCTTTTCAAAAAAATAAAAATAAAAATTCTTACTGACCCCAAACTTTTGAACGGTAGTGTATAATGCTACAGAAGCTTTGTATTTCAGATAAATGCTGTTCTTTTGAACTTTCTATTCATCAAGGAATCCTGAAAAAAAAAGTACACAACTGTTTTCAACATTGAAAATAATCATAAATGTTTATTGAGCAGCAAATCAGCATATTAGAATGATTTCTGAAGGATCATGTGACACTGAAGACTGGAGTAACGATGCTGAAAATTCAGCTTTGCATCACAGGAATAAATTACTTTGTCAAATATATTTAAATAGTACACAGTTATTTTAAATTGTAATAATATTTCACAATATTACTGTTTTTTACTGTATTTTTAATTAAATATATGTACCCTTGGTGAGCAGACAAAACTTCTTTTAAAAACATTAAAAATCTTAGTGGTTCCAAACTTTTGGACTGTACTGTATATATTTTTCAAGCTATTTTTTCTTTTTTTACAAATATGAATTTTTACGTTTTTGAGAAGTCGCACCACATGACATTTTAAAGGTAAAAAAAAAGATCAAATCATCTGATCATCTATTTTAAGAGACCAATTCTGAGGGTCTACAGGGATCCTTGCTATTATTTCCTGTTT
Organism: Megalobrama amblycephala; assembly: GCF_018812025.1. Classification (NCBI taxonomy): domain Eukaryota; kingdom Metazoa; phylum Chordata; class Actinopteri; order Cypriniformes; family Xenocyprididae; genus Megalobrama; species Megalobrama amblycephala. The sequence goes on along the minus strand of NC_063062.1, from coordinate 32,480,382 downwards.
TTATTTCCTGCATGTTAGTTGGACCACATGACTGGTTTCCCCGTCAAAGAGGTGGTCAAGTCATATTCCTGTCACCACATTAGCTTTGATAGTAGTAGTCTCATTCATGTTTATGTGTCAAAAATGGTGCACAAATTTGTTACACCAGAGTTGACGTCTCTGATGTCATTCTTCATTGATTCTCCTTTTGAATTCCACAGACAAATTAACTGCTTATGTGAGAACTATTCCTTTAGCAGGTCCTCCTCTCAGAGTTAAACTCTATAGATCCGTTTTTGAGCAGTGAGACTTACTTTCAGATACTTTCTTCACTACTGTGGCCAAATTCAAAGGGTTTCCTTGGGCGTTGTACTTCACTTTAATCGAAAGTGCTTTGTCTGCAGTTCTGCAGGGAGCGAGGAGTCCGTGCCCAGCGGTCACTGAAGTGTACTAGCTGTAAGGAACTGCAGAAGAGAGGGTACAGGGTCAGATCGGTCAGAAGAAACAGTCCATTTGCTTGAGTGCATCCTAACACAGAAAGTGAAGCGCTTATTCAGGTAGAAAACGACAGAGGAGAGTGGGCGTTTTTTTTTTAACGACTTATTGCTACCCATGCTTCTGTGCTCAGTGATTGAATAATTCAGTGGGGAAACCCCTAGGGGTACGAGGTGCCAAAAAACTGAAGCACTGTTGCTTTAAAAATTATCTATGGCAAAAGCATTAAAGGGGACCTATTATGCCACTTTTCACAAGATGTAATATAAGTCTCTAGTGTCCCCAGAATGTGAAGTTTCAGCTCAAAATACCCCACAGATCATTTATTATATCTTGTCAAATTTGCCCCTATTTGGGTGTGAGCATAGACACAGTTTTTGTGTGTGTCCCTTTAAATGCAAATGAGCTGCTGCTCCCAGCCCCCTTTCCAGAAGAGGGCGGAGCTTTAACAGCTCATGCTTCGGTTGTTCAACAACAACAAAGCTGGAGAATCTCACGCACCCAAAATGAGGATTATCAGTAACGGTGTTCAGCCTTACATTGTTTAAACCGGAGTCGACACTGATGGAGAGACTCAGGAAGAAGTTACAACTGGACGTTTCTGAATGGTTAGTGGATAAATTTATGTAGTTCCTGTGGATGCATGTTAATCTTTTGTACAAATCCCGTATGGACACCCACTATACATAGCGTACCTGTTTGCCAAACAGAGCCACACACACCAGTTTAACGTTTATTATGATTGCTATCAAATGCTGTGAATGGTGTAAAAAATTTTCCAGAATATCACTCGGACAGAAAAGCTCCTTTTTTAGCAATCAAGCTTGCCAGGGTCAACTTGCAGGCTATCCAAGCTAATGAGACTATAAATCGTGTTCTGTGCTCGTCTGTGCAGCCAACAACAGAACTGTTAGCATGCTTTGCTCGAACTTTTGCCATGGCGTTAGAACTGGTACACCATTTGCGAAAACAAAATGGCAGTGCCAAGGGTGGAAACGTGCAGATTAAGGGGTGATAATAAGATCCCCATCCTGCCTCACTAGGGGAGCGAAATCTGAGCAGCTCGTTTTTTTCACATGATTGCAGAGAAAGGTTTAGCAAAACAAAGTTACTGCGTTGTCCTTTTTCACATTTTTCTGGTTTGGTAGATGCACTGGGGAGCCGATTATAGCACTTAAAGTCAGATTTTCATGATATGTCCCCTTTTTAATTAAATTTATCCCAATTCTTTCCCTCTATCATTAAATTGGGAACAGGAACACAGCGGCATAATATCTTCCTCAGTGGCAAAATAGGGTTATGCAATCTCAATCCAAATATGTGCAGCTGTGTGTGTGAAATGTAAATGTGTATGTGTGTGAGGACTGACACTTGATACTTTGGTTGTGCACAAATAATTTAGCATGAAATTTCTGAAGAAAATGAATGATGTTTGTTTCAGGGTCAGTGACGATCCTTTCATGAACCCAGTTTCCTCCCTTCTCTTAAAATATCTGTCTGTATTTTTTAAAGGAAGAAAGTAAAATGGATGACTCAGGCAACATTTGCTGAAGAAGCACTTGAGAATACTTATACACATAATTTCTTAGGCCTGCTGAGTTAATGTTAAAAGACGCTATTTAACCTGTCTCTCTGCAGCGGATGCCAGCCAATTTTGCCTTCTGCTAAATGGGTTACATTAAACTTTTTTTTTTCTTCCCATAGTTGATAACATACCTCTCAAAGTTAAATTAGTGAACTGCTCTGAAAAACAAGATCAAATGCAGTATGAAACAGTGAAAATGAATAATTGAGGAGCTGCAGTTTCATTGTGAGAAACTGCAATACGGTTTCATTTGGATGCTAATGTGATTATATACTTAAAAGATTCCTGTGCGTAAATCAACAACGTCAATCAAACCAGTGGCAAAAAATAACTATATACTGTAATTACATTTAAATGCATGTCTTGGCTTTCTAAACTGAGTTCTAACGTGGTTTATATTGCTTTTCTTACATTTCTATCCATAAAGGTGTGCTAGGCTTGAATTCAAAAGTAAAACATCATCGCAGCATGCATTCAGACACACATCTATCACAGAATCCTGACAGTCTACAGTATCTTGTTATATATCTGATCTTGCTCCTCAAAGATGCTTGCAGCGCCACTAACAGAGCATGAAATGTGACATGACAGTTTGTCATTCCCTGAGACAGTCTGAGTATCAGTCACACATATAGGGTAAGAGATGGAGACGTTCGAATACACATGGTACATTCCTTGTGTGTCCATCAGAAAAGATCACAAATGAGATGTCTTTAGTATGGCAACGAGATTTTTGCTTATGTCTCCTGCTTCCCAGATTTTTCTGCAGAGAAATAACACGTTATCTCATATCTGTCTCCTCTAGAGTTTTACAAGAGATCTCAGCAATCTGCTCAGATTTGTTGATACCAAAATCTGCAATCAAAAGTGAGCTAAAAAATATTATATTATATATATATTAAATATTAAAAAATATCATTTTTTACAAAATTTAGAAATAAATTATCTGAAAATGAATCAATATGAAAAACATAATTTGAAATTGATAAAAAGATAAACCTGTAAAATAAAGTATTTAAATAAATAAATAACCAGATAAAAAGGTTGCAACCAACAGTAATCTGATAAGTCTGTGCACACTGAGTGAGTTCTTGACATTAACACCCGCCATGTGCTGGTGGATTTCAGCAATCACACAATTTTTCAGTTGTATTCTTTTAAAAAGACATCTGAAATAATAAACTAAGTGCAATGTAGTGTTGTCAAAAATATCGATTTTTCAATACATATCAATGCTGAAATATCTGAAATGCTTCCAATACTCATTTTCTGCAGAATAGATACATGATACCAGCTGCACTTTCCTGCTCTCTCATCTCTCCGACAGCAAGTTGACACACAAACTCCCCTCACTCACTTGTTTCACTTGCTCCAATATTGTTGGTGTTACAGGGCTTGAATTTTGGCATGGGAATGCTTGTATTGCTCATAATTTTACTCATTTCTGCAGATTTTGTGCTCACACCCAAAGTGCGCCACATAAAGCCTCCTCTCAGTACTAAATTTAGTTATTTTTCGCTGCTTATTGCACTTAAACAGTCAAATACACACAAAATAATGTCAAAATGCCAGTCTATTGCACTTAAACAGTCAAATACACACAAAATAATGTCAAAATGCCAGTCTTGGCGAGTATTCACGTAAATGCTGTCGGTTATGTTTTAAGTGAAAGTAAACTGTTGAGAAAGTAAACGCATGTGTAACAGTATAATGGATCAGTGCGCCAGGTCTTAAAGGTGCCCTAGAACTTTTTTTTAAAAAGATGTAATATAAATCTAAGGTGTCCCGTGAATGTGTCTGTGAAGTTTCAGCTCAAAATACCCCATAGATTTTTTTTAACTGCCTATTTTGGGGCATAATTAGAAATGAGCCGATTCAGGGTGTGTGGCCCTTTAAATCTCGTGCTCCACGCCCCAAGAGCTCGCGCTTGCCTTAAACAACATAAAAAAAGTTCAAACAGCTAATATAACCCTCAAAATGGATCTTTACAAAGTGTTCGTCATGCAGCATGTCTAATCGCGTAAGTACAGTGTTTATTTTGATGTTTACATTGATTCTGAATGAGTTTGATAGTGCTCCATGGCTAAAGCAAACATTACACACTGTTGGAGAGATTTACAAAGAATAAAGTTGTGTTTATGCATTATACAGACTGCAAGTGTTTAAAAATGAAAATAGCGACGGCTCTTGTCTCCGTGAATACAGTAATAAATTATGGTAACTTTAACCACATTTAACAGTACATTAGCACACAAGCCCTGCTGGGAATCATATTTTCTCTAAATGTATTATATATTTGAAGTCTTGTTTAAATTATAAAAATTCATATTTAGTAGTATTTTTTTTTTGTATTTTTTCTATTATTATTTAAAAATAAAATACTATTTCATATATTGTTTACTGTTTAACAGTTCTGTGTAATAAATTATTAGTTAGAACTGTTAAACAAAGACATTAAACTAATGAACAGAACAGGAGATCCTGTGCGTTTGTGTTCAGGCACTAAGGTTTACAGTGCTGTCAAAATAAAAGTCCGGCTTAAAACATTTATCGGTCAAACAGAAATGGAAAAAAATGCCAAATATTGGCCACTATAGTGTTGTCACGATATCAAAATTTTGACTTCGATACTATACCTAACTTAAATATCAAGATACCGATGCTTAAACGATACTACTGCAAAAACCTAAAACAGCAGGAAAAGTAAATAAATAACAAATGACAGAACTTCTTTCTTCACCAGTGTGCAGGCTGATAATTCTGGATTTGAGCTTCATTGCCGTGAAGTTAGGGTTAGATTTAATATAATTTTTAATGTTTGTTGTTTCTTGCGTTATTTTGTAACATCTTTTGCAGACGGGCTTTGTGGTGTCCGTGGGCTTGCCCTGACAGTCGGCAATGTAAGCAAAATAATGCCATATTTCGCTTCGTGCATCTGCTTTCTCAACAATTTGTGGACGGTCTGCAAGAGCACCTGCATTTGTAACCATACCTCTCGTTTCGTCACCATGAAAGCCATTGCGCAGTTGAGAGGAATAAACGCACTCAATGTGCCTTTGAAGCAGCGCGCTGCACGCACACTGCCCCCTGCTGTCGCACATTAGGAAATACAGTTGGCACTCAAAAGTACCGGTACTAATAAAATGAAGAACCGAACCATTTTTAAAAGCAGGGTATCGCGATACCTTTCTAGTACCGGTATATCGTGCAACACTAGGCCACTATATTAATTTTGGTGATATGTAGGCTACAGGGGTTGGACAATGAAATTGAAACACCTGGTTTTAGACCACAATATTTTATTAGTATGGTGTAGGGCCTCCTTCTGTGGCCAATATAACATCAGTTCATCTTGGGAATGACAGATACAAGTTCGTCACAGTGGTCAGAAAGAACAGCAGCCAGGTCACTACATGATGCTGGTGCAGGAAAACGTTTTCAGACTTGCTCCTCCAAAATACCCCAGAGTGGGAGATGTTCAACTTCACTTTCATGTTCATAAAATCATTATGTCACAAGTCTTGCTGTATGTACAGTATTGGTGCATTATCATGCTGATACACAGAAGTTCAGGATACAATGTTTGAACCATTAGGTGCACATGGACCTCCAAAATGGCTGGCTAGTCCTTGGCAGTGATGGCCCATCAAGAGTAGGGAATGCCATGATATTGCAGCCCAAACCATCACTGATCCACCCCATGCTTCATGCTCCATGCTTTTTAGTCTCAGCCTCAGACAGCACGCCCACAGACTGTTGACGGCTGAATGTCTGAAGCATATGGCACACTTATCTGGAATCACTTCAGGAGTTTTGAAGTCATCACCCGGTTGGTGGAATTCTACAGGCTGTCTGGGAGACATGCGTGTCGCATTCTTTAACGATCCGCCTGGAAACAAATGCTGTGACGCCAAACCAGCTTGTGGAAGAAGAAAGCCGTCGGGTTTACAACAGTGGCAATAAGCGCTTACCAGGATCAACTAAACGCTGGGTTTTCAAAAGTACGTGAAGTTCGCGGATCCATTGTTGCAGTAAACTTGCACAACGTTCTTTAATTAATCATTTATTAGATGCACGCCGGTCTGTTATTGTAGGGACATTGACTTTACATTTTCATGCTCCTAAACATGACGCGAAACAAAACGAACTGTGATTGGTTGCATTACATGTCAGTCAAACAGCCTCTGGGAGGTCTTTGGCCAATGAAAGCTGAGATAGAGTCCAGACCTTCTGCCGTCAGTCTGAAGGTCTGGCTACGCGAGACTAGCCACTTTGGGGCTTCTCTACAGTGTAACTCATACAGATGTGGGAAAGACAGTGAAGGTGGACTCATCAGAGACCAATACATTTCATATTGTCCACAGCCCAAGATTTGCACTGTTAGCACCATTGAAACCAACATTTGGCTTTGGCATGAGTGACCAGAGGTTTGGCTATAGCAGCCCGACCATGAATATTGACCCTGTAGAGCTCCTGATGAACGGTTTTGGTGGAAACAGGAGAGTTGAGGTGTGCATTTAATTCTGCAGTGAGTTGGGCAGTTTTGGTTTTATGTTTTTTGGATACAGTCCAGGTTAGTATCTGGACATCCCTTTTTTCTTGCGTCGACAGTTGCTCCTGTTGGATGTGGTTTGTTCTATGTGGTGGTATGCTGACATTACCATGGATACCATAGCTCTCGATGCGCCACAACGACTTCTGGCCTGGTCACAGATGAGCCAAAGAGATACACACCAACAATTTATCCTCTTTTGAACTCTGATATGCCTCCTGTTATGTTGTGTGGATTGCAATATTTTATGTTCAGCTGTGTTATTGCTCTGCTAATTCAACCTTCACACTCTGCTCTTACTGAGGAATGTATAATCAGTGAAGATTGGCCACCAGGTCGCGCATACACAGGCGTGAATCCTCCAACACGTTATTAGTCTGTGTTTCAGTTTCATTGTCCGACTCCTGTAGGTCAACCACTACTGAGAAAAAGGCCCTAGTAATCTCACGTCTCCATTTCAGAATAGACCTTAACATTGTCTCACAGATTTGATATCTGCAATTAAAAAACAGAGATCTCAATAACAACTCAAATATTTCTCATCAAATTCTTCCCAGACCAAATTATCTGAGTTTTAATATCCAATGTTTTCATTTCTCCTTTAGGGGTTTAAGAGATTTAAATCAACATAACTTAAATCTCAATTATTCATCTTGAGCTATGAAAGTGAAACCACTGCACAAAAGCAACACAATTTTCCTGCGTGATCACATGAGTTTATATAATTACAGTCTGTAATTTCACCTCCATTTCCTCCACTCAAAGCTCATTCTGAATCTCCTGTTCCATGTTTGCTAGTTCCCATATCACACACGAAAACAGTGTTTATGCAGTGTCTGACGCATAAGTGACATTTTAGTTTGTTTTTCTCATAATAAGTGCAGCAAGTGCATGTAAAAAATTCAGTGATCAGGGGCCAAATGAAGTCCGAACAGTCACCTTTCACTCCAGCAGTCACTCGAGGGCTGCGTGCTCTCTGATTGTGTGCTACACTGACACACTTAATGACAGCTCAAGAGTTGACTTTGATTGCAAATTGGGGACATTGTGACCCTCATCAGCACCGTATGCCACTTAGGATCAACAAGTCATCCGAGAGATTGCAAACATCACCGTCAAAACGCAGAACTGGTCGGCTGCAGCCAACACTAGCCACTCCAGTTGGTCATTCATACCTCAGGAGACTTCAGAGAGGGCAGAAAAGAGCTATCAAGTGAAGTATTAAAATTCATGCCTCAGATGTTCCTCTTAAAATTCCTTAGGAGAAATGAAACTTGCTGAGACAATTGTTGGCAAATTGTTGCAAATAAAATGAATGTATATAGCATAGCTCAAATAATTGGGTCTTGAAAAATATCTGATAAATATTTGAGTTCATATTGAAATATTGAAACTTTTTAACTCAGAATTTGGTATCTTGGCGAATCTGAGCACATTTGTTGAGATCACTTTTTAATCTTTTTATGGCACAACATTGGGATAGCTAAAACATATGACATAATAACAGCATTTAAAACAGACATTATGTATTTACAGCTGCAGAAACAATTTGTAGCAGTGTTATTTTAGTAAATATTTTAGTTTTACTACAGTATCATTAATATTTTGAATTGGACATTATTTCTTATATTTTTAGTTTTCATGTTAATTTAAGAAATGTTTTCAATAGTTTTAGATTTAGAGTACATTTACATGACAATGATGTGCTAAAAACAATTTTTCGTGTATAGACGACAATGTTATCAAAATGATTCCCTTTCACACGGATCCGTGAAAACAACTAAAAGCGCTGTATTCTGCTGCCAGGCCAGTAGTTGGCGATGTCACTTTGTAAAGAAACACTACATGCCTATAGACTGAACACAAAATAAGCATACGCATGATGTCACCATTTTCACAAATCCGTGTTTTTGTAGTTTACACAGAGATGATAATGCTATCGTTTTCAGAAACTTTCACTTTGAAACCCGTTTTCAAAGGTTTGTGTTTTCAGGCTCCCAAAACGCCATTGTCGTGTAAATGAACAGCCAAAGCGCATAAAACGTTTTCTGTTTTTAGTGGAAAACGATGTTGTATAAGCACAAAAATGCAAGTATTTGTACATTGGGATAGATGCTAAAACATATAACATACTGTGCATTATTAACATAGACCTTATTATGTATTTACAGTTGAAGAAACAATTTGTAGCAGTGTTATTTTAGGTTTTATTTCAGTTTTATTAGTATTTTGAATTGGATATTATTTCTTATATTTTTTAAATTTCATGTTAATTTTAATTAATTCTTAGTTTAATTCTTAGTCATTTCATTATGCGCTTTTGCCATTTTTTTTTTTCATATTGCTACACTGCAAAAAATGCTGTTCTTACTTAGAATTTTTGTCTTGTTTCCAGTCCAAATATCTAAAATTTCTTAGATCAAGAAGCATTTTCTTGACAAGTAAAAATTATTTTCTTGTTTTTAGGAAAAATATGTCAAAATTAAGTGAGTTTTTCCTTAAAACAAGCAAAATAATCTTAATCCAAACTGAACACAACATTATATATCTTATTTTTGGTTTGAAATAAGATTATTTTGCTTACCCCATTGGCAGATTATTTTGCTTGTTTTAAGGAAAAACTCACTCAATTTTGACTTATTTTTCCTGAAAACAAGAAAATATTTTTTACTTGTCAAGAAAATGCTTCTTGATTCAAGAACTTTAAGATATTTGGACTAGAAACAAGACAAAATCTCTAAGTAAGAACAGCATTTTTTGCAGTGTATTTGTTTTTAGTTCAGTTTTAGTTTAGTTATAGTTTTTATTTATTTCCAGTTAAGAATTTTAGTGCTTCAACTTAAACTATTTAAAACTATATAAAACGGCATTGTCGTGTAAATGAATGACCAAAATGCATTAAAAGCTTCCATTTTTAGTTGTAAACGGTGTCGTGTAGACGACACTTAGTTAACGATAATAACCCTGATTTGTACATATTTGTATAGGTACATTTTTTACTATTTTAAAGATATATTTTACGAATACGCACAAAATCACGTTGGATAATGGCAGCAATTTGCTCTCTGATGTCTGGGAGAAGCAAATGAATTTGTTGTCTCTCTTTACTAAGAGTCTGCACTGCAATCGTGACAAATTGATTAAAAATGTAGGCTATAATAAAAGTTCTGATCAATTGCCTTTTGGAGAAAAATAGTATTTGTCAAATGTTCAAGAACTGTGCTTGAAAATTCACTGTCATTGCTTAAAATAAATGGGCATATGCTTTGTAAAGTTGAATTGTGTCAAAAATGTCCATAAACTAAACAGGATGTCTTCTCTCTTCAGTGTGAAGTCTACAGCCTGAGCAAAACTTTCATGAAATGCTGAATTTATTTTTTTTTTTTGGAGATTTTGAGGGTTAGATTAATATTTCTGTAGCGCTGTGTCATTTTGATTGACATCTCCGACATCTCCTGTTATTTGTGGTGGGCTCTGAAAATGACAACTAAGAACAGAGAAACACATAGCTGTCATCTTTAATGAGCATCACTCTGTCTGTATGCCTGATGGATTTCAGGTAAGACACATGCAGTCTCATAAAAGACACTTTCAGAAGATTCAGTCAGAGCACAGTCTCATCCGAGGACAGCCCGGAAACCGACGCCATCACAATCGATTCCAAAATGAACAGCGTGAAAACATTATTAGCTCGCCGTATGATTACTCTGCACATTTTCTTCATGTTTTATGATTGGCTTTCTTGTTGTGAAGTGAAGGTAATCAATTTTTTTTTGTTTTATTCAGAGCATAATCCATTTATGTAAGAGACAGACCTGACAACACAGTGTGTACTCTTGTCCTTCGTCTTCATAATACAAAGCCTCAGGGCCGAATGTGGTGTTCCCATGACAACGGTTTATGACATGGGGCCATTTTGTCTAAACAACATTATGTAGAGTGGACCGACTTCAAAGAAAGTCACAGAGAAACAGTATCAGTACAGACTAGACAATAACTGTGATTAAGGGAAGTTGCCTACTATCTAAATGGGAGATATACAGACACGTTGATGATCTTACATACGCATTTGCACATGCACACTAGCACTGAGCCTTTTTAGGAAAATCTGTGTACAAATGGCTCGCTTTAGTCGTCTCTGCATGTAAAGTTAGAATTTAATATTTTGTTTAATAATTAATTATTTATATTTAAATAATATAACATAACATAACATAATTAGGGCTGTTGATTTAACACATTAATTTAACACAGTGTCTGTTTACCCACCAATGTCTGATTGGGCCACTCAAGTTTTAAAAAAGATGCTCAGAATTCAACGTCTTCAGTGGCGCAGCAGTATCGAGTAACGCTTGCCGACCTTGCTTTTAATGCGATCAACTTGGTAGAGTTAGGGAAAGGTGTAGGGAGGGTTTTTATTCTCCTAATACGGCAGCATCCATTTAATAATTTTAAGAAATATAATCATTTACACTCTATGATATTATTGTTAAATGTACAAAAATACAGAGGTGCAAATAGTATCTGCCAATATAAACTTTTATATGGTGTAAACAGAATATCTCTTGATTTTCACCTGGTGTAAATAGCATATCACTAAGAAAATGCTGCTATTGTTACTTAGTGTAAATAGCATCTAATCGGGTGAACCAATGATTCAATGGCCCATTCATAAAGAGAGCCATTTACTTCATTCATTCATTCATTCATTCATTAATGAATGAATGAATGAATGAATGAATGAATGAATGAATGAATGAATGAATGAATGAATGAATGAATGAATGAATGAATGAATGAATGAATGAATGAATTATTTAAACAGTTTAGGAGTATTTAGGAGTATGGATAGTTTGCCCAAAAATGAAAATTCTGTTTATTTACATTTAGTTACCCTTGTGTTGTTTCAAATCTGTATGATTTTCTTTCTTTTGCAGAACATAAAATAAAATATTTTGAAGAATGTTGGTAACCAAACTGTTTTGGTCTGTAAATATATCTAAATACCATTTCAGATGCAGCTTCTGAAAAAAAAAAAAAAAAAAAAAAAAATCATGGCCGTTGTAGCCAAAACGTTTGTGTAATAAATTCTGTTAAATTAAATTAAATATTTATTTCTAAAGCTACATTTTGTAATGTCTATATGATGCTTTTCTCATTTAACACAATAATGATTTTTAAATTATCTTTTAGGGGTAATTTCTCAGCAAAATTTGATGTGTGATTAATAAGTAAGTATGTAAAATTTATTTTAAGTTAACTATAATAACTTAAAATAAATTCAGATGACATAAAATATCCAATTCCAATAAATTCTATAAATTCTAAAATCATAAATTCTAAGATTTTCACCATGGACCATAAAATTCCCCTATAAGCCTTAATTGTGGTTTCATTCTGTTTCTGTATGGCTCTGTGTTTCCCCAACACTCTGATATCAAGATGATGAATATAGCTCAATTCCAAGAAATATAACACCAAAACAGTTTAGTGTGCAACTTTAAGTGACATAAAGTCCACCCGTATAGAAAGAGATGAAATTACATGTGATATTGCTTTTCTCTGAAATTAGATGGGTCAAATTGAAGATCATAATCAGTCACAGCAAGCAGCAGATTTTTATGATGCAGTTGACATTCCAGGAAAATTCCTTTGAAGTATTGCATTTCTATTCCATATAATAGCCTATATATGGCTTTTTCCACACAATATTGCTTATTCTCCACACCACATATTACATTTTAACATTTCACAGTTCTTAAATTGGGCTGTGAATTATGAGTGAACAATGTATTGTTTACTCTGACCTACTGTATGACCAATACCAAGAGTATAAACGCAATTAAACTAAATAGCCTTTAAGAAAAGAGCAACACATTTGCGAGTCTCATTAAAGCTAATGACATTCCGAGCTCAAACATGCCTCTGGCTAACGCATTCTGTACAGATGTCAGACCAAAGCCACCTATGAACTGTTTCCATGGCACAGTGTCGTGCCCTTTGACTCGTTTCCATAGTTACAAGTCCAAGAGGTCAAAGTTTAGCAGGTTAGCATGCTCCAGTTAGCTCCTACTGGTAGATGCTGAAACTACACCATTAATGAGGACCAAGGGCATCGTTCTTCATTGAGGGTCATTTAAAAGTCATGTTCAGATGTTCTCACTTCTGCTACCTTTGATGTCATAACACACTGAATATTTTGCATATTGTATTACAGTAAAATAAACAGTAAATAAATCCACCAAAAATGTATTTGTGTATGTTTTACAAGAAAATAGACACTTACAATCTTTCTACTTTAAAATTCCATGATTGATTCAACATGTTGCTTGCCGTTTCCTTGTAATTATTTGTCAAATTTACTAGTAACTTCAGAGTGAAAATTGTTTCAAAGTAAATAGTTTCAGTGTATTCATCCCCTTAGAAATATGAGAGATTGTTTCCACCACAGAATAAAAAATAAAAAGGACTTTTTTGTATCTCGCAATTCTAACTTTTTTCTCACAATTGTTTGTGAGTTTATATCTTGCAATTCAGACTTTAAGACTCACGACTGTGAATTTATATCTGAGAAAATGATGAGAAAAAAAGTCAGAACTGTGAGACAAAGCCTAAACTCACAATTCTAAGAAAGACTGTCAGCTTTATAGGTTTATATCTCACAAGTCTCAATTCTCACTTTTTTCTTGCAATTGCGAGTTTGGATCCAGCGATTCTGACTTTATAGCTGGCAATTGTGAGTTTAAAGAAAAAAGAGTTTCTAAGAAAAAAGCTAGAATTGCGAGAAACTCACAATTCATACTTTTTCTCATAATTGTGAGTTTACAGTATCTCAGTTTACAGTATCGCAGTTGTTTACATTAACTCACAAACGCTAGTTTATTTCTCACAATTGCAAGAAAAATGTCAGAATTGTGAGATAAAAAGTCTTAATTACCTTTTTTATATATTTTTTTCCATGGCAGAAACAAGCTTCCATACACTGTCAATCAAGTTATGACAACATTTTTCACATTACTTTAACTCATTAAAATAAGTTAAGCAAAGATTCAACTTATTTTTAAATGTAATGTCATTTAAGTTGAAATGACTTACATAGCCAAGTTGACTGTACTTTAAAATGTAAGGCAGCAACTTTGTTTTTACAGTGTAGAAATGAATGTGTAATAGCAATCAGGATTTGTTTCCGCCCACGCTAAGCCACGCCCCTAGTCTATGACATCTGTTGTGAGTTGCCATGGCTTGTCTTTGACAGCAGTTTTGATGTGACAGTAGTGGCCAGCATCTGAGTTAATAAAATTGGCTAGTATAGTAAAAGCAATAAAAATTTGCTATTTGTGAAGGGATCCAATCTCTCCCAGCTGAAATGATCTTGCAATCACACGCTCTACATCACATTCACAGACAGGCCGGAGAGTTCCCTTCCTGTCACATATCAGACAGTGCACACAACTACTTTATAAGATCTTGGCAGTTTGATGCATAAAGCAGTACCATTCAAATCATTATAACAGAAATAACAGATTTAATTTCCCCACACAACCTGACCTTTTGAATAACCATAGCAACTCTCAGACTCTATTTACAACACTATGTAGGTGGTCTTCAGTTACTGCTATGGTAGTTCCCTGTGGCCGGTCTGTTTTTAACCTTATGGCTGAGAAGGACTCAGAGGAACTGGCATGGCATGTGTCAGGGGGTTTCTCTTCACACTTGTGCAGTCAGGTCTGCACGCCTCTGACCCTTAACTCAGCCCCGTACGCTGGGTGACACGAGGTCTACCGGTGAAAGTGTGAAACCCATAAATCCATCTGTCAAGACTTGCTCAGACACTTAAGGCTCCTGGGAGTGAAACTCTGGATGGTCATTTATATAGACTGGTACTATTTCTTGACAAAAATAGATACTTGCTGCCATATTATGTGATGGAGTTGCCACTGACATATTCTGTCATGACACACTGCAGGTGTTCATTGTTCATGACATTTGCAGTTTTAATAGCAGCTGGCTTAACATACACATCAAAAGCCTGCGGCCGGTACAATTTTCTAATGTTTTTTAAAACGTTTTTTTATGCAGTATTTAAAATACTGTATAAACAGTAATATTGTGAAATATTATTACAATTTCAAATAATTTTCAAATTTTCTATTTGAATATATTTAGAAATGTAATTTATTCCTGTGATCAAAGCTGAATTTTCAGCATCATGACTTCAGTCTTTAGTGTCACATGATCCTTTAGAAATCATTCTAACATGCTGATTTGCTGCTCAATGAACATTTTTTATTATTATCAATGTCGAAAAAAACAGTTGTGCTGCTTCATATTTTTGTGGAAACCATGATGTTTTTTGAATTCTCTGATGAATAGGAAGTTCAAAAGTACAGCTTTTAATTGAATTAGAAATATGTTGCTACATAAACGTTTTTACTATCACTTTTAGGGCTGCAACTATAATCGATTATCAAGGTTGGCTAATTATTTCTGTGATTAATTGGATAAAAAGCCCAATTTTCTTATTTTATTGACAAAACACACTATTCTACATGCTGCCCAATGCTGTGTCCTTCATGCAAATGTGCCAACTGAATGCTATAAAAACATATAGTGAATATCTATATGCAAAAGAGCTATGTGCAAACGAGCTATAAAGCAAAAGGGCAGTTTAAATCCCTACAGATAATAATAATAAAGATAATAAAGAAAAAACACAAACTCAGTGTTAACAGATAAGAGGAATGTTCTGCATGGAATGTTCTAGTATGGTCATGGACACAGTAATGGTACTCGCTGTTGTCCCTAATTATCCGTCTGTTTGAAGTGCATGCGCACGCTGAAGTTTAACGCAGACTGTCAGGACGAGCCTTCATGCAAAATAGAAATAGTCCTCACATGAATTTGTTGCACTCACTCAAAAAAATGAACTTTCACTGTTGTTAGTTTCACTCAAACCACACTTGTACACATTACTTAAAGGTGCCCTAGAATCAAAAATTAAATTTACCTTGGCATAGTTGAATAACAAGAGTTCAGTACATGGAAATGACATACAGTGAGTCTCAAACACCATTGTTTCCTCCTTCTTATGTAAATCTCATTTGTTTAAAAGACCTCAGAAGAACAGGCGAATCTCAACATAACACCGACTGTTACGTAACAGTCAGGATCATTAATATGTACGCCCCCAATATTTGCATATGCCTGCTCATGTTCAAGGCATTAGACAAGGGCTATTAACGTCTGGATCTGTGCACAGCTGAATCATCAGACTAGGTAAGCAAGCAAGAACAATAGCGAAAAATGGCAGATGGAGCAATAATAACTGACATGATCCATGATATCATGATATTTTTAGTGATATTTGTAAATTGTCTTTATAAATGTTTCATTAGCATGTTGCTAATGTACTGTTAAATGTGGTTAAAGTTACCATCGTTTCTTACTGTATTCATGGAGACGAGAGCCGTCGCTATTTTCATTTTTAAACACTTGCAGTCTGTATAATGCATAAACACAACTTCATTCTTTATAAATCTCTCCAACAGTGTGTAATGTTAGCTTTAGCCACAAAGCACTATCAAACTCATTCAGAATCAAATGTAAACATCCAAATAAATACTATACTCACATGATCCGACGCATGCAAGCAGCATGCATGACGAACATCTTGTAAAGATCCATTTGAGGGTTATATTAGCTGTGTGAACTTTGTAAATGCACTGTATTATAGTCGAGAGCTTGGGGGGCAGGAAGTGCGAGATTTAAAGGGGCCGCAGCCTGAATCGGTGCATAGTTAATGATGCCCCAAAATAGGCAGTTAAAAAAATTAATTTAAAAAAATCTATGGGGTATTTTGAGCTGAAACTTCACAGACACATTCAGGGGCGTGACGTTCCTTGTGAGAGACGTGAGCGTATTGGCCCTCTGGCTTGTCAATCACTGACATGACGTTCCTTGTGAGAGACGAGCGCGGCTGCGCGCTCCAGTAACTTTCCACACTCCACAGGCGCCGCATGCGATGTTTTTGTCAGGAGACAGGAATAACAACTGCAGATTATGAGTTACCTGCGGTGAGTCTGACATAATGAATCCACTAACACGACACAGCGAATGCCGGTGGTAAACACTCGTGTTCCAATACGAGTGTTTACGAGTTTTGGGAGGCGTTCCTTCGGAAGGAGGAGGGTTGTTCTTACGCATGCGCTCATTTCAAAAACTCAGTAACAGTCTTTGGTTTCTCAGTCGACAAAAAGATCCTCTTTAGCACCTTTAACATTGCTGAGTGAAACACACAAATTAATGTTGACATAACTAACTGGGCAGTGGATCCGTAGTTCCCAGCATGCTTTGCAAGGGACTGTATTAGGAGAGTAAATTTAGGGATTAAAGTGTTATTTTGTGTGTTTTTTAGTAAAGGGAAAGATGTTGTTAGTTTATGATAGTGTTTAATGATCATTTATGTTGGACATTTAGAGGAGCTTCTGTAATGTTTTTGAATTTTGCAGAAAAGTGTTGCCGTGTTTAGGTTGTGAGCCTCATTTGCATGTTTAGGATATAAATCTTGAATCTCAATTCAACTGAGTTTGTTCAATGAGTTATTTTTTGAGTGCAACTAAATTGTTATTTGTACAAATTACTCAATATAGTTGCGTGGAACCATTTGACACTTCTTTTGTGTCAAATGGTTTAATCAAAATGAAAGTTTAGAAATTTACTACTGAACAGCACACACATTTGTCAAAGCGCTTGACAGGGCAAGCCATGTTAAACATTACGCTAATGCATTAGCTTAAAGCTTAAAATAAAGAATTCTCATGTTTTGGGCAACTTGGAACACATGCCTTTCCCGCAGCAGCTCCTTCTGTTGCCTCCACTATTTTTAGATGCATTTTGTCCATTGAAATCATTATTCAGTCCTGTAATTACTAATTTGACGCGACTAGAGGAAGTTTTGCGTGCAGGGTTGGCAGTCGAGACTAATCAATAATGACATTTGTTGTCAATGACTTTCATTATCAACTAGTTGTTGCAGCCCTAATCACTTTTCATCAATATATTGCATCCTTGCTAAATAAAGGTATTCATTTCTTTAAAAACACAAAAATCTTCCTGACCCCAATAAATTACATGATTTATTATATGATAAATAAATACATATATAAAAATGAATAGAATCAATTAATTATTGACATATAATCAATAGCCAGGAAAGTCCTCAGATATAGACAAGCAATTAGACGATGTGTCGTAACACATTTAATTGTCCATAATCTTATTTCTTGCATGTTTGTAAATATTTTTTCAATACAGTATTGAGCTTGGTCAAGTATTTTTATTAAGCAATTTCTCTTTTCAGAGTTTGAGAAGCAGATGCTTTAGAAGCAACACTGAATGCAACAAATTAAAAAAAAGAGAGATATACTGTATGTATATGCAATTTTTCCATTCATAACTAACATGGGCTCCCCCCACTTGATAAGCACCAGCCATCACTGGTGTGACTATAGTAAACCATTTCAATGTGCCAGGCCAAGAATAAATAAATAAGTAAATAATATATGAGATAAAGAAATGTCACAAAATCATTTCGTTCCACTGAAACGCTCAGAAACGCTGCACTCCAACAACCTCAGGTTTCACTAGGTGTTGTATATTGTGTTTTCATCCAAATGATTCATGATATTTTAGCTGCTGGAACAGCATGTTCATGTATCAGTTTGTCAAAACATAGACTTTAAATCATTGATATAGTCAGCATTGAATTTTAAATACCATGGTATTCGTTTACTGGGGGTACAACAGTCCCATCAGATCGTATCTATTTTTATTTTAACTGTAATAAAATCCACAAAATAAGGTCTACTGTGTGCCAAACATGCCAAAGTAGGTGTCGTTGGACTGTCTGTGCAAATTAAAGTAGTGTTTAAGCGTTCAGTTCAGTCAGTAGAGTTTATGTTCTGTTTTTATGTTTTATTTTCCCTCATTGTGCAGCTGTTATTTTGTGTGTATACAGTCTTTGTAAAGGTCTAGACAATATTTAGCTTTGTTCAGTGGTGTCCAACACACAAACAGAGACCTTTGTTCTAAAGGCTCATTATTTTACTCTGAATCTCTGTTGCACACTGTTTTGTTTTTGATTTTATTATGGCAAATTACACTATTTGAATAATTCATGCTGTTCACAACTAGCTGTGTTTCTTCTTTTTATTCAAGCCACATCCTGACTGTTAAAAATATATGCAACCAACACTTCTAAATTGCCCTATAAACTGTTGAAATAAATCTAAGATTCAGAGGAAAAATGTATTTGATTATGATTTCTCTGAAGCCAATTCCTTTACGTCACACAGTAGACAACAAATATTTGAATATATGTCACTGAATATATGTCTAAACACCCATTCAGAAGAAAATCCAATCTTCCAATCACAAGGAAAGTTGTTGAGGATCTCTGAAAGCTTGAAGGCTTCCCAATTTCTTGACTCTTTGAGCTGACAAAGAAAAAACAGCTTAGGAAATAACTTTCAAGGTCTGAAGTACACTAGAAGTGCATGTTCAGTACAATTAAGTGTTCACAGGATTTACTTATTTTGGGAGGCTCTTAAAAGCATACTTATATTTTCTGTGTCTGCTGCTTTAGATGCCACAGTTCACAAACTTGCAGGACAGTCATTCGTGAAAGGCTTTTTTCTTTACTTATTCACATAAAAAAGAGCATTTGCATAGAAGTTTTAAAGGTACAGTAGTAAACAACAGCCGTCATCATTTCAAGAGCCAGAGAGAGAAGGCGGAAAATATTAGTGTAAAACCTTGTTACCTAACTTTACAGTATAAGTGGACCTCAGGGAAAAAGATAAAAAATAAAATAATTGAAAAAATGATGATATGAGAGCACTCGAAATATCAAACATGAGAGCTCACAATGCAAACAAGCCATTTCTCATTCAGCATTGCAGACATGAAGCATCATAGTGCGATTCTGTGAAAAGGTCTTTCAGGACCAGAGGGGAGAACAGACCCCAATACGCAAACAAACCCGCTCAGAGACAGACTAGCTCCAATCACCCATACTGCGAGAAGACACAGTCAGCGAGAGGAAGAGAGAATGAGGCAAAGCAGAGAAAGAGAGCAAACTGAGAGAAGGATGAGCTGGAAGTCTCATGAGGACAAGAACACTGAGAGAATAGAAAAGAGGTGAACAGAAATCCTGTGCGAGTTAATCTAGGACAAATCTGAACATTGTGCATGCATGGCTCCCACAGTCCAGCCTTGGCAATGATGGTGCAAAATCTGTCGTTCAGGAAATATATTTGTCACAGTACTATGCAAAATGATCCTCCCAAACACAATCAGACAACGCAGTCAGCCCCTCAAAATACTCTCTCTGTAACACATGCACTGTGACGTTAAGTGTTAGTGCCCTGCTGTGAGTCACTGATGTTCCGTTCTATCTTAGTGACTGCAAATGAATCACTGCCAACTGACCCCAATGCCACTGAGTGTGCAAAGTCACAAATGCACCATCACAGAACACACACAAACATGCCTGTTTAGTTAATAATACTGTATATCATATCCTATCTTTCACCCCCTCCTGTCAAATCCTGGTTAAAATTAATTCCCACCAAATGGTATTGTGTTTCTCATGGAAAGAAGTCCAAATAAAGTACCGTATTTTCTGGAAAACAAGTCGCACTTGATTATTATAAGTCACTCTAGGTCAAAGTTTCATTGATGAACGAAAAAACATTCAGAATTAATGTAAAATACCGGTAAAAAGAGGAACCTTTACAAACTATAAATCTGTTTTTTTTTCTCACTTCACTAAATATCCTTTAAAGGCACAATATGTATGATTTTTGGATTAAAATATCCAAAAGCCACTAGAACAATGATGTATATTTTGTTGAATTGTGTACTTACATAATGTTTCCAAGAATGTTTAAAGGGGTGGTTCAATGCGATTTCACTTTTTTAACTTTAGTTACCGTGTATGGAGTCAAATTAATGCCTTAAAGTTTTGCACAAAAATAAAGTTTTGCAAAACACAAAAAAGAATTGAGCAATAAAAAAATGTTTTGCAAACAAAAATAAAGAATTGCAAAGGAAAAATAAAGTATTGAGCAGAAAAAAAATAAGTTTTGCAAACAAAAATAATAAATTGCAAAATAAAATAAAGTAGTGCAAAAATAAAAATATAATCAATTACAAAAATCAATGACAGCTGTAATCCTATTTTATCTTTGCCAAAGATTTTTCATGCTCAAACCTACTAAATCATTTGCAACGCTCATTTTATTCTGCGTTTCAGTCAAGCGTGCGCTCACGATACCGGCTTTCGTTTGCGCTGCACTGTTCTGTGCGGTTCTCTTTATGGCACTGGTTTGACGTGGGGGTGGAGTCAAGAAACGGGGGCACGCCCCCGCGAAATGCATTGGAGGGGAACGTAATCAGCGACAGGTGAAATAATTCTTTGACATGGTAAAAAATAATGAATGGTTTGTTTTTGTTGGTTTGTTTAGCATATGTTGTCGCCAATTACGACCCCCTCCAATGCATTTCTTATAGTAATATGACCTGTTGTGCTCTGTCTCACTGCCTGTATCCACTTTTGTGTCCTTAAACATTCGTTTTTTGGGGTCGACAGCTTATAAAAACTTATTTCTGGGTTTTTTAGCTTGTTAGCTGTACACCTTGTCACACAGCAGCTTTTAGGCATTGTTCTGTTTTTTGTAATGAGTCAGAAAAGACAAGGAGGCAGCATCATGCATTACAAAGTCAATGGAGACGGTTGGATTGATTTTTCCCCCGGTTGGATTGTTTTTCCCCCGGTGGGCATGGTTTTCAGATTATAATAAATGCGCTCTGTCTCTATGCTTGATCTGTTCTGTTGCGATCTGCGTCTCCTGTCGATGACGTGTTTCGCGGGGGCGTGCCCCCGTTTCTTGACTCCACCCCCACGTCAAACCAGTGCCATAAAGAGAACCGCACAGAACAGTGCAGCGCAAACGAAAGCCGGTATCGTGAGCGCACGCTTGACTGAAACGCAGAATAAAATGAGCGTTGCAAATGATTTAGTAGGTTTGAGCATGAAAAATATGTGGCAAAGATAAAATAGGATTACAGCTGTCATTGATTTTTGTAATTGATTATATTTTTATTTTTGCACTACGTTATTTTATTTTGCAATTTATTATTTTTGCTTGCAAAACTTATTTTTTTCTGCTCAATACTTTATTTTTCCTTTGCAATTCTTTATTTTTGTTTGCAAAACATTTTTTTATTGCTCAATTCTTTTTTTTGTTTTGCAAAACTTTATTTTTGTGCAAAACTTTAAGGCATTAATTTGACTCCATAACCGTGCGTTCACACCACCGCCGGCGAGAGCGTCAACAGTCGCCTTGGCCGCCCTGCCAACAACGCTGTACTGTTCGTTCAAACCGCCGCCGACGGGAGGGTCAAAGTAAATGACAAGTCGCGTCAACCAATCGGAAGCCTCTCAAGCGAGGACCTCTACATTCCAATTGGTTGCCGCCGAACCGCGTCATAGCTCATTACCATAAAGTTAACCTGATTTCAACTCTCCTCGACGCTCTCACCGTCCAAGACGCGCCGCGCCGCTCTCGCCGGAGCTCGCCGCCGGCTCTCATTGAAAATGAATGACTAGCGTCACTTTGACGCTCTCGTCGCCGGCGGTGTGAACACACAGTTAGTGTGTAATGTTGCTGCTTGAGCATAAACAGTATCTGCAAAGTTACAGCGCTGAAAGTTCAATGCAAATGGAGATATTGTCTTTTAAAGTTATGGCAGTTTATTGCCTACAAAAACGAATGGTTTGGACCATAGACATCATATATAGCTAGACGCCCTATCGAATGCTACTGCCTATTGGCACGGACGAGCCGTGGAGCCGCCATCTTGGATCGGTCGCCAGCTCCACTCAGTGTAACTTGTTTGACAGGTGCAATGAGCTGTCAGCGCATTTAATTAATCATATCTCACTGAATACCTAACTGATTTTGACTCGGGTTTTTTTTGCTGCAAAGGTAATTCATGTAGCTATGATACAGGACACATTGTTGAATGTATTTTAATATTCATAGTAGACTTAACAGTTATATAATATTCTGATATAATAAGATGATATATAATATAACAAGTGACCAGACGTCCAAAATCAAAATATGTGATGTAGGATATAAGGTAATTTATAAATCACACATTATAGATATAATAAAGAAGCAGAAACAGATAGTTGCAGTAAAATACGATATTTTAGTAATACTAGCAGAAGTAACAAGATTTGCGCTTTGCCGTCATGTGTGTATGCTTCCTGATATCACGTGCACAAACACAAATAACTATTTTGTCCGGTCGAACAATGTATGTATTAAATTCAGATTGGATTGTGTTGGTAATAGGCACTTAACCTTACCTAACGCTAAAAGTAAGTTTCGTGCATTGAGCGCATTCTTGTGCTTTCGAACTTCCCTCTGATCTGAATAGTAATTATGTGGAAAACACTTGCGAGGTCCGACGGTTAAGCAGAGCGGTTAAGATAAAGGGGCTTGACTAATTAATAATCAATATAACCCGACGAAAATATATTTATTAAATGTTATCCACATTATATTTAATCTGCAACAGCATTGTGAACATTTATAACGATGCGTTTGGTCATTAACTTTTAAATGCATCATTATGCAAAGATGAGGAGAGTTATTGCATGAAAGACCCATGACTGGCAGATCAACGTGCGACTACATCTCTCAGAAACGGTAGGAAAATAAATTTAATTCAATGTGGAGGATTTTAACTGTGACAAGATGATTGACAGGGTAGTTTAAACAGTTACAGGTTGCGTAAATAAGCGACATAACGTCCGTTAAAGACGCAGTTATGACGGTAGTATGTCCCAAAGCTTGTCTACTCTTCTGCTACACACTCAAAAGTATGTACTTTTTCTTTACAAAAACAGTAAATGCTTTTAGGACGTCGTATAAGTAGGCGAATTGGGACGCAGCTTAGGAGTACGACCGGTCTAAGATGGCGGCCGCAAATCTCGGCGCCTAGCGGCCAATAGGGCGTCTACCTATATGATGTCTATGGTTTGGACTACAACAAGCTTCTTCCCGGGTTGATGACATCATAAACCCTGCAAAACACGCCCCCGGGAACATGCAACAAATTGGGTGAGGCCATGTGGCGCAGCATAATGAAAGTGAAAGAGTTGTGTACACCGGACGCGAGCGGCGCAGCGTGTCAAAAGATAATAGAACCCATTATAATCTGTGATATTTTCTACACTGGATGCGATGCTGAAGACAGCTTCCAGAATCTACACCAGTTCAATGCTGGATTTGCACAAAGCTAGGCTTTTACTGAAAGATGGCAGTTCCCACTTTAAAAGCAGAAGCTGCTGTTTATTGGCTTCAAACTGTAAGTACGTTTTATTGTTTGTACATGTCTTTTAAACATATAGTTCTGTTGCTGTTTTTTGGTTGCATCAAGGACATATACAAAGAGCAACTCGTTTTTGCTTCAGCCAGTTAGCTGTATTATAGTGCATACTTCTCCAACAAATACCAACAAACTTCTATGTTCATAGACAAACAGTTGTTCATGCTATAAATTAAACACTACCTTTACAAAAATGCGATTACTCAGTCATGTATTCGGCTACAGTAAAGCTTTAATCAGGATAAAGCTGTATATTGAAAGCTAACAGCAGTGACAGAATATCTAAACACTTTTGACACAAATACAAAATGAAATACCATTCTTAAATGTCCTTTAAAAGCCGCGATTGCTGTTTATCTGGGTCTGATTCGGGCTCAATTTGATACAACAATATAATCAAATTGAGCATACAATATAACTGAAGCGCACATAACCGGTAACAAATGGTTAGGGGCGTGGCGTTTCCGGACGCTTCAGCGAATCACGATGGCTCTGGATTACAGCTAACCAATCTGAGCTCATTGCGTATTTCGGAGGGAGTGGCTTCATAGAAGCAGGAAGTCAAACGAGCCGTTCATATGACAGTGGAAACAAAGGTGTAGAATCATAGGTGTAGAATAAAGCTAAAATATATGAAAAATACAGTGTTTTCAAAAAAACGAAGCATTAAGACGTTAAACTGTGCCCCCAAAACACAATCAAGCCTAGAAAAAAACCACTGAACCACCCCTTTAAATCCAAAGAAATAGAGTCTGGGAACGTTACGCCAGCGACGCATTGCATTCTGGGACTTTAGGTCACCGTCAGTACAGTAGAGGCTGGGAAATAGCGGAGGAAGATGTTAAAATTTATATTATACAGTTAAAAACATATTAGAATGGTGAACTCTGGCTGTGTTATGAACTATCTGCATATACTGACCAGCGTGGAAAACGGATGTGAAATGAAGCGCCATTTTGTCCCATTTTCGGGACATTCTAAAACGCTTCATGTGGCGTAATGTAAGTAAACATCATACTAATAGCCCAGAATTTGAACGCAACGCGTTTAATTTCACGTTAAACGCTTTCCTCCCATAGAAACTATGTACAGCAAAGCAGATGAGCCCAGAATATGAACAAAATGCGTCTTATTACACGTTAAGTCACTGTCCATTAAGCGTTTTCTTTATGGGAGGAAAATGCGTATGTGTTAAATGTGTTGCGTTCATATTCTGGGCTTATCTGCTTTTCTGTACATAGTAAACACCAAACAAATAAAGCATACTAAGTTTAATTTGTTAATAACACTGTTTTAGTAAATTAAGCCACGTTATGCATTTTCACATTATGCGTTAGAATGTCCCTCATTTTCTGCCTTCCAGCTTAGAAACGACACAATGGTGAAAGTGAAACTCAATGAAAATAAACTTGAACAAAATATGGCTTTGTCAATTGTATTTATTACAGATTAATAAATTCAGTTCCACTTGAATATGTAAGTGCTCCCGCCATTAATAATGTACGAAAACACGTTTAGAACTGTCATTTGTGATATAGCTCGTTGCGATCACTCTCTGTGTTCATAAAGCAACACCTCTGATTCATTGTTCAGCTTGTCTCGAATACATAAGAAATAATGTATTTATTCTATTTAGGTCCAGTAAAACTTACTTGGTGTAGCGACTCCACAATATAATTCATTTCAGAGCTGCATTACAGAGGGTCATGCTGTTTTCCCTTAATGCTTTAACATGAAGAAATCAGGGCTATATGATGATATGCTGGCTGATATCAATCTATGTGTGTTTATTATTTTATCTGGCAGATATATCAGTGCCATTTAGTTATTAAAAACTGCAATAGAGAAATCACTTTGGTCCTGTTTGTGGTCCGATAGGAGGCGGCAGTGTGATTTCTATGCGTGTCGTGTCCTGGCCACACGACTGGGCGATCAAATGAACACGATTCAAATATTAGTCCATTTATTCTAAGCAAGTGCAAGCAGCTCTCAAAAAAAAATTAACGTAAATACAGTCGTTTTCTCATCTGGTGATTTTTGTCATTGTACACTCCTGAGCATGACCTAATACATGGCGGCGACTACCCAGAATGTAATGAGCAGTGACGTAGTTTGCCAAGCTCTATATGCAATTTTAACCAGGACACGGACCGTGTCTGTGCGTCGCCTATCATTGACATCATTCTCGATTTCCGGTTTTATTTTGTAGAAACCATGGAAACGCCAAAGACACTTTAATATATTTTTTTGTTTTATACGACAGTTGAGCAACTGCTTGGATACATTCATCGACAGAAAACTAATCATGTTACATAGCTCAACACAGTAAGTCTTATACGGCGTTCCAGGCAAGTTTTTGAGCCCGTAAGTCGCAACTTCAAACCACGACTCACGGCTTTGTAGCGTTCCAGGTAATTCACACCAAACTGCCTGAGTGTAAACAAACCAGCATGGCAGACCATACGGGGCTTATGCTCATTTACAATTATTTCTATCGGCAAAGGTGCTTACTCCTTGCTTATTTGAGGGAAACGGAGGACAAACAGCATATAAGGCAAGAGAAGCTGTTATACCTTTTATTTTACGTTATTTTACCGTGCACTTGAATAAACACCGCACCTGTAGGGGCTGCCATTGTTGTTTCGCAGGCTATGTGACGCCAGAGCTCGTACTAGATAGATGTACTCCCCGCGTATAGCCCGCAAAACAACAATGGCAGCCCCTACAGGTGCGGTGTTTATTCAAGTGCACGGTAAAATAACGTAAAACTGGGAGTACATTTATCTAGTACTAGTTCATGGGTGCGAAGTCACGGGATTGACTGCCGTTCCAGTGCACTTTCACGGGTAGAAGATTGGAAAAACACAGGTTACGGGTTGCCTGGAATGCAGCATTATTGTTTAAATCTCGTTTTCTTGATTTACCGCCATGTTTTTCCATGACTAATATCAATCTAGTTTACTGCAGTGTGCAACAAGTGTCTCATAGCGGCTGCCAAACGAATGCACAGAGTAGCATTATAACAACTTTCAGCACACAAATATGTCTAATATGATAAAACTGCATCGTGTTACCCCACATACGCTTGACCGGAAAAAGCATAAAGCGCTCGTCTGTGTCATAATAAAAGCTCCACTTCTCTCAAGCTGCGTGTCACACTTGTCTCTCATTAGCAATCTCTCCAGCGGCCTCGTTCTGCTCCAACGGCTTTCAGCCACACCCTGTTTCATACAGTAATGTTAATAAATCTTTGATACATTAGCTCATCCATGAACATGGTTTCTGCACGATTGCCATCGGATTCTTTTCCACCAGCTGTAGACATGAAGACAACATGTTTTAACGAAATCAAGGCGTCATCAAGTTACGCATGTTTTGAATAAGCAACCTCTAGTGGCGAAAATTACATATTGTGCCTTTAAATTTAACAATATTCAGAACAAAACAATGGAAAATATATAAATCAAATTATAATGTCATTCATTATAAACAACAAACACCAAGCCTAAACAAATTTATTTAAAGCAAAACAGAAACTAAATGCGCTATACAAATAAATTTAAGCTCACATATCTCTCTCATTCGGCATAAATCCAACTGTGTGCACTTTACATGTTTAACATTCATTGATTCATGAAAAGTCGCTTTGGAGTATAAGTCGCACATGTTTCAGATGACAACAAACGTGATTATTATTCAGGAAAATACAGTAGTAAAACGTGTCGTGTACACTGTCATTAAAGGTACAGTTCACCCAAAAATAAAACTTCTCACATCAACTACTCACTCTCATGCTCTTCCGAACCAATAAGGCCTTCATTCATCTTTGAAATGCAAACAAAGATATTTTAATGAAATTTGAGAGAATTCTGTCCCTCTGTTGATAGACCATTCCATCAAAACTTTTAATCTTCAAAAAGACACCATAAAAGTAATCCATATAAATCAAGCAGTTTAATCAATAGTCATGTTTAAATAAATAAAGCAGTTTAATAAATGAAGTTTTCTGAAGAGACACGATCACTTTATATAATGAGCAGATTTAATGTAGGTTTTTATTCACCTGAACATTGATCAACGCACATACATAGAGCACTCAAATGGTAATAAACTAAACTACCCAGGTACACTCTATAGCGTACTTAAAGTGCTCTATAATGCACTAATTTTGTACTTAGTATACTAAAATTTCTTCTTTAGTACTTCTTAAGATAATATAAAGAACATCTAAGTGTACTCAACTGTGCTATTATAAGAGACACCATGAAATATGAACTAAAATGTGCTTTTAATATGCTATCTCTGTATTTAAAAAAATATATTTAGATACCACTTGTAGTACCCAAAGTGTGAACCCATAGTGTACTACAAGTGGTCTCTAAATGCATTTTTTAAATACAGAGATAACATATTAAAATCACATTTTAGTTCATATTTCATGGTGTCTCAAAATAGCACAGTTGAGTACACTTGAATATTCTTCAGATTATCTTAAGAAGTACTAAAGAAGAATTTTAAGTATATTAAGTACAAAATTAGTATGCGAAAATAGAGCACTTTAAGTACATTATAGAAGTGTACTTTTTTTTCACCTGGGTAACTTATAAATATCCAATAGCAGCTGATGCAATTTCCACTATACATAAAAATCAAAGTTGTCAGCAGTTAACTGATATGGTGCAGGTTATTTACTGATCATCTTTAAAACCACTTTAATTCTTCTAGGTACCAAAGATGGCTGATCACAAAACAAGCTGTGCCTCCTAACAAATATTAGCTTTTAGCATTAAATAACCAGAAAGCCACCCCAGAATTAACATATATTTGATTTACTTACTCGCTGAACAATTTTAAGATGAGAATTCTTCTTGTAAGACATTATATACACTACCGGTCAAAAGTTTTTTGACTGTAAGAATTTTTAATGTTTTTAAAAGAAGTCTCTTCTGCTCACCAAGACTTCATTTATTTGATCCAAAACACAGAAAAAACAGTAATATTGTGAAATATTTTTACAATTTAAAATAACTGTTTTCTATTTGAATTTCACACACACATATATATATATATATATATATATATATATATATATATATTATTTCACTTCTGCAGATTAAACTTAAAGAACTTACAGTGCCGAAGCAGCTCTCAACATCTGTGTCCTCCTCTCTGAGTTGAAACATGTTACAAACACAGAGCACCTGTTTTCAGATCTCACTTATTCAACAGCTCCCCTCTGAAGGCCCGTGGCACAGTTAACTGTACTCTCGGGAGACAAGAACCTCATATTCTGCTCTATTCTGAGTGCTTTTCAAGAGCAGCTAGTTTCAAGACAGCAACGGCCCCTTGATGGGAATCACTACTGCTATATTCAGGCTGGAGAAGCTTTGGCTCCTCACTAGAGACGGCTGAAAATAGAGTCTGGACTGCTGTGCTACAATTAGCCTACTGTGTAAGCTCTGCATCCGTTAGAATATCACAGGGTGAGGGGGGTTTGAATGTTGTGATGTACCCTGTGGTTCATGCCTCACTAGAGAATCTATGCAATTCTGAGTCAGTCATAAACAAGTGACATTTTGATGATCCATTTCCTCACGGGGCATCGCACTATACCATGTTTTGAGCTCTGACAATCCAGAAGCATTTTTGTATGATTCAGTTGTTATTTTCTGTGAATGTGTAACAAGGGCCTTAGTGAAAAAGAAGAGTTCTTAAATATGCAAAATTAATTAATTACAAAAAAAAAAAAACTGTACTTGCAGATATATATTATATATATATTATATATATATAATATAATATTAAAGGGTTAGTTCACCCAAAAATGAAAATTCTGTCATTAATTACTCACCTTCATGTCGTTCCACACCCGTAAGAAGCCTCGTTTACTGAAATCATGTGACTTTGCCAGTTTGATACATGCTCCGAACCACTGATTAGAAACAAAAGATTCGTAAAGCTTCTAAGCTTCATGAAGCAGTGTTTTGAAATCACTAGATATAGAAAATTATGAAAATTAAAAATAAAAAAAATGAAAATTATGTCATTAATGACTCACCCTCATGTCGTTCCAAACATCTTCAGAACACAGTTTAAGATATTTTAGATTTAGTCCGAGAGCTTTCTGTCCCTCCATTGAAAATGTATGTACGGTATACTGTCCATGTCCAGAAAGGTAATAAAAACATCATCAAAGTAGTCCATGTGACATCAGTGGGTTAGTTAGAATTTGTTGAAGCATCGAAAATACATTTTGGTCCAAAAATAACAAAAACTACGACTTTATTCAGTATTGTCTTCTCTTCCGGAATCCTTTCCATTGAATTGATTCCATTGAATTGATTCCTTTGAATTGATTCCATTGAATCCTTTCATCTGTCGGTGTTGGTAATGCACTTTTACGTCGTTGTTTTTGACGATTAGGACATCCGGGACATGCACACTTACACACCATTTAAAAAAATATAGCAATACCAAAATACAAACAATGTAGAATAGCTTGAATACAGCGTGCGTCTCCCTCAGACTGTAAACGAAGCTCCGGCGCACCAGATAACACGTCAGCAGCGTCTTACATCAGCAGCGTCACTGTGGAGTCGTGAACCACACTCCGGAGCAGAAGGGGGCAGTAATGCACCAATAAGCTGGATGCCAACCGCTGTAAAACAGGAAAGAAGAAGAAGCGGAGTCATGAACGCGAATTGACAACAGACCCGGAAGAGAAGACAATGCTGAATAAAGTCGTAGTTTTTGTTATTTTTGGACCAAAATGTATTTTCGATGCTTCAACAAATTCTAACTGACCCTCTGATGTCACATGGACTACTTTGATGATGTTTTTATTACCTTTCTGGACATGGACAGTATACCGTACATACATTTTCAATGGAGGGACAGAAAGCTCTCGGACTAAATCTAAAATATCTTAAACTGTGTTCCGAAGATGAACGGAGGTCTTACGGGTTTGAAAACGACATGAGGGTGAGTCATTAATGACATCATTTTCATTTTTGGGTGAACTAACCCTTTTGGGTGAACTAACCCCGTAAAGGGTTAGTTCACCCAAAAATGAAAATTATCCCATAATTTACTCACCCTCAAGCCATCCTAGATGTATATGACTTTCTTCTTTCAGCCAAACACAAACACAGAGTTATATTACAAAAATATTCTGACTCTTCCAAGCTTTAAAATTGGAAGTGAATGGTACCATTTTTTTAATTAATTTTTTTTTTTTGAAGCCCAAAAAAGCGCATCCATCCATCATAAAAGAAATC
This sequence comes from Megalobrama amblycephala, assembly GCF_018812025.1. NCBI lineage: Eukaryota > Metazoa > Chordata > Actinopteri > Cypriniformes > Xenocyprididae > Megalobrama > Megalobrama amblycephala. Next base: position 32,449,031 of record NC_063062.1, on the reverse strand, counting down.
CAATAAATAATATTCTTTACTTGCAAGATATAATAAAGGGCTTCTGAAGTGAAGCGATCTGTTTTCGTAAGAAAAATATCCATATTTATAACTTTATAAACTATATTCACTGGCTTAGTCTAATTCCGGCTGAAGAGTGACCTCTGACCCAACACATGACGTATTGACGAATTTGGAAGCGCAGAGGATAGAGCAAAACAAAACACCAGTCACGAATTAGAAGTATAAAATAAGAAATTTTAAAGAGAAATGTGGGAGGAGCTTGAGTTTGTTGCCCAGCCCTATTTTTTAATGCGAGAGACATCTACTCTCACCTAAGCTTACACTACTCCTACGTCCTACACCATACACTGGAACACAACTCTTTCGTGAATACGCAAACGGACATTACCGGAAAGCTAGTGATTACAGTTTATAAGGTAATGATTATGGATATTTTTCTTACAAAAACGCTTCAGTTCAGAAGGTCCTTATTAACCCCCTGGAGTACTATTTACTCCCATTATAAAGCTTGGAAGAACCAGGATATTTTTTAATATAACTTTTTATTTTTGGGTGAACTAACCCTTTAAAGAGAGTAAGGGTTGCATTCACATGGCGAATTTAAAGGTGCCATCGAACGTTTTTTTACAAGATGTAATATAAGTCTAAGGTGTCCCCTGAATGTGTCTGTGAAGTTTCAGCTCAAAATACCCCATAGATTTTTTTTAGTTAATTTTTTTAACTGCCTATTTTGGGGCATAATTAGAAATGCGCCGATTCAGACTGCGGCCCCTTTAATTGCTCACGCTCTCCGCCCCCTCCCGAGCTCTCGACTCTATCATTGCATAAACAAAGTTCACATAGCTAATATAACCCCCAAAATGGATCTTTACAAAGTGTTCGTCATGCATACTGCATGCATACACTGGATTATGTGAGTATAGTATTTATTTTTGATGTTTACATTTGATTCTGAATGAGTTTGAGGCTGTGCTCCGTGGTTAATGCTACACTGTTGGAGAGATTTATAAAGAATGAAGTTGTGTTTATGAATTATACAGACTGCAAGTGTTTAATAATGAAAATAACGACAGTCTTGTCTCCGCGAATACAGTAAGAAACGATGGTAACTTTAACCACATTTAACAGTACATTAGCAACATGCTAACGAAACATTTAGAAAGACAGTTTACAAATATCACTAAAAATATCATGTTATCATGGATCATGTCAGTTATTATTGCTCCATCTGCCATTTTTCGCTATTGTCCTTGCTTGCTTACCTAGTCTGATGATTCAGCTGTGCACATCCTTGTCTAATGCCTCAAACATGAGCTGGCATATGCAAATATTGGGTGCGTACATATGGTGGCGACTGTTACGTAACAGTCGGTGTTATGTTGAGATTCGCCTGTTCTTCGGAGGTCCTTTAAACAAATGAGATTTATATAAAAAGGAGGAAACAATGGAGTTTGAGACTCACTGTATGTCATTTCCATGTACTAAACTCTTGTTATTTAACTATGCCGAGGTATATTCAATTTTTAATTCTAGGGCATCTTTAAGACAGGTAGCATCAGCTTTGACGTCAACGTTATTGTTTTTTTTGCGTGACCATTCACCCTTGACGTCAAACCTAGTGCAACGCATATGCGTGAAACATAATGTTTGATTGGATGCAGAGTTAATTTTCACAGATTTACTCTTGATTAAAATATCCTTTAAATTTAGTCAATATTCCATCAAAACAACATTTTAGTAATTAGTGAAAAGCTAAATTTAAGCAAATATTCCGTGACAAAGTTATTCAAAATGATTATCAGACAATCATGTTCTTTCTAAATTTGTTTTTCAAAAAATAATGATTGAGTGCTGATGATGATTGTTTTTTCCTCATCAAATACTCATCATCAAATCACTAAATTATCATCATAATGTAGCTTTTCACTTTCATTCAATGGAAAAGAGCAGCTTAGACATTTTTCTAAATATCTTTATTTGTGTTCCACTAAAGAAATAAGTCATGAGAGTAAAAGATGACAGAAGTTTTATTTTTTTTGTTGAACTACTCCTTTAACATAAGCCACTGCTTTGCTGCTCTTCACAGCGCTGCAGTGATAGGGAGTCACAGAGTGTCATGGGTAATCTGTTTTTTACTTGTTATGTTTGCTCTACAAAGTAAACCACCACTGCTACTGGAGCAAAAGTCACACTGAAGAACAACAGAGAACTCTTTATGACAGAGTGCGAATAAGTGAATTAGACACTGGGAGTTTCATAGAAATGTATAGTAATTTGATCAGTCTGTCTGAGGTGTGTGTTCCAGACAGCTCAAATATGATAAGACATTGCAACCATGTGGGAGAATGTCAAATCTTTATGCTGTGTTACAGAGAAACTACACAGGCTCTTATTCAATCCCATCTGAACTGACATTATGGAAACATTATTTGACAGAGAAAGAGAATAAACATCCTACAAAGTTCTCTCTCTTCTTGACAAACACCCACATGCTCCAAAAAAAGCAATGTAGGCTTAAGGGAAACTGTTGATGGTGCCTTTTGGTCCACCTCTCCCCTACCTCTGTATTCTAACTAAATCTTTAAAGAAGAAAAAGCAGATCAAAGCTATCAGAGAAAAGCTATCCCAAAGAAAGCTATCCAAAAGCATTTCCACTCATCTCAATGGCAATTGTTCAGCTGATCCAAGACCTCCTGAAATTATGTGATTTGAAATCTGCCATCTTCGCTCATGGCTGCTTGGTTCTGCAGCTATAACTTTGCCAAAAACAAAAACTGCAATTGACCCTTCTCCGGGAGTTTGATTGACAAGCATTCTAACCAATCCTAACGCCAAATCTGCCAATTTGTCCGACAAAGCAGTCAGATGATTAACCTCGGTGGACTTGAACTTGAAAAATGGTATGTATTTACGTCTTTCCACATTTGAAACAACATTCCTTCTTATGTTCATTCATGTTTATTTGATGCTATAAATTAACTAGTAGGAAGAGATGATCGGTTCACGAGCCACTTCTACACTTATATACCAGAGATGGGCACTCGAGTTAGAGACTCGGACTCGAGTCGCATTTTAACAGACTTCAGACTCGGACTCGACCTGAAATGACTTCAGACTTGACTTTTTTAAAACGACTCAGGTCTTTTACCCTTAACTACTGATATAATAAATAAAGAATTTGTGTTGTGTTTAAATGGTTTTATAATATCTGCGTCACATATGTTTCCTTACGTGTCGTGGTAGATTGGACTCTTGTCATAGAATTTGATTACGTATGTCCGTGCGCATAAACTCCGAAATGTCATAATAAGAGTTCCATGCAAAATGACGGGAGCCACCGTGCCATATGTTCTTTCGTTTGGGTTTATTATCACGTCAGATCAGCTAGACACACAGAATGTGGGAAAACAATTAAAGACGCCGGAACAACATCATCAAATTTTATGAGACATCGCTTAATGTGTGTCCATAAGAGAGAGAGATAGAAAGAGATGTTAATCCATTCATTACTTAAAGCTCATATTTTAACGTATCACAATCAGCATGTGTAGAGTTTTCTATTGACATTCTTAAACATTCCGAAGTTTGATATTTTCTGATATTGACTGTCGTCAATAACAACGAAGCTGTATAACAATCTGCTATATAACAAACCGTGACTCACTGGCGCCATCTTGTGTCCGTTTAGCGACTGTATTGAAAATGACTACTCGTGTTGCCAGGACGACTGTTTTGTACATTGTAATAGATTATAAAGCAACAAACCGGATGTACATTATCCCTTACATCATAGGACCTTAATTTCAAATAAAACAGATTATAGAAAGATCATATAATTTTGTCTATATAATACAACTAGGATAAAATATAGGATTTGATTATGAGAATTTTTTTTTTTTTTTTTTTTTTATGACTCGAGACTCGACTCGGACTCGTGACAAAAGACTCCAGACTTGACTCAGACTCCAGTGATAAAGACTTCAGATAAAAGACTCGTGAACATCTCTGTTATATACAACAATCTGTCACGACACATTAAAGAGCCACAAAATGGTTTTTATTGTTCGAATTTCTTAACAAATTTCACAACTTGAAAGCTGGGACTTTGTTTAATATCAGTAACCTGCTCTGTCTTGTCTGTCGACGTGTTGTCAGTGTCCTCTTTGCTATTTTTCACTGCGTGTGGCGTGAAAGCGCCATGGCTTGTCGGACAAAGCAACAGTAACTAAGGGAGGCGGGTCTTTGCGAAGGATCAATTGGTAAAAACATCTACCATAATATAATGAAACATTTGTGACATTTATTAGTTGCTTTTTCTCTATTTGTGTTGCATTGTATTGGGTAGCCAGAGGTGAAATCTCATTCCATATGAATGTATATTCAAATATCAAAATAATAATTTTCACTTTCGGCTAGTTTGATTCGTAATCCTGTTTTTATCTTAAAATCAATTTTATAACCTATATCATTGTGTTTCTACAGCGAGTGAACGTATCCCGATAGTATTTTACATCAAAAGCAATCATAACGCTAGTTTTATCCAAATTATTCAACATCCTCTACTAGCTTATAGCCATTAGCATCACTAGCCAGTTCCTGGATACTGCTGGTCTTGTTTACACTCTTCTCACTTCTCACTCAGATTATTGTTTATTTGTTTTAACGGTGAATGTATCAGATGTGTGTCTGCTCATTGTTTTGGATGTATGTTGACCTCATCGACAGCAAAAATTTGAGAAGAATGAGAGCTGGAGTTACTCTGAACAGTGCAGTTAATAACTGTGTTAATGCCTAAATGTAATTTAGAGGAGTATGACAGATATTTATATAGTCAAATTACACAAAACTGTAACTGCCCCTGTTGTAGAGGTAAAAAGTGATCATTTCTATCACATATTGATAGCTGAACTAGAAATGTCCCTGGTTTTCTTGTGCTGTTTTTGGGTTTGGGTGTTCTGTCCTTCTTATCATCCTCCACTCGATGTCCTCTCAGCAGGTGCAACTCAAACCTAATTTGTTTTTTGAGCTGTAATTGCATCCTGGTGGCACAACCCACATACAATATCTGTTTACATCCTTTTTAGGGTCACGCAGTCCCAGCTGACCCTTTTTGATGTCATCTGCATCGAAAAAATGTTAATTCCTCCCCTTAGCTATGGAAACAGCACAAAACCCCCGCAACAAACTGTTTACTTGCAGCAATCTTGCAGAAATTAAGATTTGATATTGGGTGTATGCGATTTCACTAAGAACAACATGTTCCTTAACCAACATCTTTGGAATGTTGTTCCAGGATCAGATTTGAGGGACAAGTTTACAGTTTGTCAAGTTTAGGCTTACAACCAGGGTTAGGTGCTTCAACATCAGTGTTATTCACCTATCATTTCCCTCTGGTTTTGGGGATTAAGTTGTGGGGTTAAGGTTAGGGGTAGGGATAGGGATAGGGTTAAGACTAAATTTTGTTCCAGGATCAACAATATTGGTCTTACTTGGCAAAATCATGGTGACCTAACACATATTGACCATACAATACCACTATTTTCTGCTGTTTTAATGGATACACTAGGATAGTTCCCCGAGCCATGTTCCTGGTTGCATTCGCACCAGGAATAGGAACTCTGAAGCAGCCAACAGTGGCATCTTTAAAGGGGTACTTCACCCCTGGAAAGATGAATGTGTATTTAAAATTGGTCATTTATGTAGTAGAAATGTGAAATTATTTTTGAATTTGGAGCTTTCTAGACTGAGAAAAGGCAGAAAATGTATTTTTGACTAATGTGGATGAAAGACAACAACTCCCAGAATGCACTTGTTTTGCTGCCCTTGCGAGGCCACGCCCAAACCACGCCTATCGGTTACAGGCGGCATTACCAGGAAAATTCAAACAACTAGGCTTGCTTTGTTACATATTAATTCTATAAATCGTGAGTTAGTTCATACATTTACAGCGAAATGGTGCTAAATTGCTTTGTACCTGGATGTACACCCAAAACCAGGAAAGGTCAAGTAAGTTTCCATCATTTTCCGATTAAGTTAAAGATTTGGAGCGATGTAAACAGTGGCTGCGGGCCATCAAACACCCGAAGTTTGGAGATGACACCGTTATAGAAAACCATAAAAACCGCAGAATATGTAGTCTCCATTTCAAGCACGAGGACTACGAACCAAATATCCTTGCAATGAAGAGAACCATTCTGAAGGACACCGCGATACCATCGATATTCACTTTCCCAGAGGACAAACAGCCTGGGTCATCTGGTACTAAGCGTATTCGCCTAGAGGTAAGACTCGCTGACTTCGGTAAAGTTGGTTTTATATTCGCACATTCGGACTTATGATAAATTCAGGCTTTCCAATAAATGTGCAATAAATTAATGTTTGCGAATTTTAAGCAGCGACATGATATTGACAACCAACGATTGTCAACTTACAACATTTTTCCCAGTCGATCAAAATAGGCAAGTATTGTTTTAATGGCATATTTACTTGTGAATGTCCACTGAATGTCCAATGTAGTGTGATTAACAAGGCTATTGAATATGAATGGCCGAATGTGCGAATATAAAACCAACTTTACCCAAGTGACTCGCTGATACTAGACTGATAACACAGTAGCCTATATGTAGTGTTGTAGGTAGCAGTAAAACTGCAAACTTAGCAAAGTAACGTTAGATAGACAATTACATATAAGTTGCATATAAGTTGACTGTTATCAAAGTAAAGCCACTGTTCTGTAAAACTGTGTTAGTCTATTTATCTATTTATGCTAACGTTACCACAAAAGCCTGTTGCTGTATTGGCTGAGATGACTGCAGAGACCGATACATTTGCGAGATGAACCACTGATGTAGTGCAGACAAAATAAAGTTAATTACTGTAAGCTTAAAAATATAATTGACACCGACTTTTGATAAAATCTTTGATCTATGTCCGTGAGTAACCTCAAACGTGCGTATGGGCGTGGTGAAAAAATGCGGAACTACCTGCTATTACTGGCTGTAGTTTTAAGCCTCTGGCCAAAAAAGCCTCCGATGACGCAAAATGACGATTTTTGCGTCATCGGAGGCTTTTTTACAGAATAAAAATGCATAAATCTCTCATCTCGGGCTGATATGAAGGGGGAAAGCACGGTAATTCGAAAATACTAGTGGTATTCTACTAATACAAAGCTTAATGCTAAATCCTGAAGTAACCTTTTAAGTGCGGCATTAACAAACGCTAATGAATAAAACCGGTGGATGGAGGATGCCGTTATCGGAGCTGTGTTTGTTGTGTGTCATGGGTTTCGTGATAATGGAAATGGAATGTAAACGCATAATTCACAAGACTGAAAGAGCAAAAAGTGGAGCTAAGAGACGAAATCTACATACATACATATCATCGAGGTGGTGAAAAGAACACAACCCTGCAGACAACAGGTAAATGCTGCTATCACTGTTTTCCATGTTCGTGAAGTAAATATGTTTACACAGCTTTTAAAAATGCTGAGTGTTGGTGTTTGCATGCGTTTGACCAATCAACGTACACTCACATCTCTGATAATTCCTAAAGTGCTGGTTTAGACCCTACTCTGATGTAGGAGCTAAATTAGTTACCCCAAAGGGAGTTCCTAGAACTAAAATCCTAGTTCCTGCGGTGCAAACACGGCAAAATTCGGGTACTTCAGCCAATAGTTCTAGGAACTATGAAAAGGTTCCTCCGGTGCGAAAGCCCTTCTAGATGTCAAGTGTGTTTCCATTCATACAGCATATACTATACCAACTGAACTCATTCTCAAATTTGGCTGTGACTCTGAAAATTTAACATATGGGGTCACTACAGTTATAGAACATTCTCTTCCATAACCAAACTGTGTGTGAACTGTATTTAGCACTTCAAACAGACATGCAAACAGTTCTGTTGAAAATAGCCATTTGTAAGGGAAGCCAAGGATACAAGACATCACCAGCAAGGTAGGATCTGTCCCCATGAACACACACATACAGAACAACAACAAACCACTTCACCAGAAAGACAGCTGCAGAAGGAAAAACCATTAGTGGAGTACATGCTCATTCATAAACAGTAATCAAAGAGCAAAAAACAGAGCCAAAGCAGCAGATCTTTAATTTGGGTAGAAGGGTTGAGATGATAGCATTGGCAGAGAGCTCTGAGCCTGAAAGGAAGCTCCACACAAGCAATTTGCACGGCTGAAATCATTTGGAGCGACAGAAAAGATGAATGGCAACCTGAGATGGGTCAGAACCTGAAATCTATCTTCTCAAAGAGTAATCGGTTTTGAGGAATCAGTCACCTGGCTACATCACGCATAAATAAACCTATAGAGATGGGAGAGTAGGGGAAACGAAAACACTTTTGGGTGTTTGCTTATTTCTTTAGAAAAAAAGTTAGTATTCAATATAAAATAAATAAATAATTAAATGTTAAAAACATAAATGTAAAATAAATTAATTAATAATGTGGCCGCGTGTGTGTGTGTGTGTGTGATCCTGGTAAACCCTACATTGTGGGGATGTCCTAATTTTTTTAGCCCCATGAGGAAAACAGCTTATAAATCACACAAAATTATGGTTTTTTTTTTGAAAATGTAAAAATGCAGAAAGTCATTATGTCTTCATTATGTAAAGTCATTAATCTATTCATGTCTATGGGACGTCCCCATAAAACATGGAAGCCCAATGTGTGTGTGTGTGTGTGTGTGTGTGTGTGTGTGTGTGTGTGTGTGTGTGGTTCAGTTAATCCTTATGTTGGGGGACAGTATTTTTTGGTGCCGATTAAGGAAAACAGCTTAAAAATCATATTAAATTATGTTTTTTGAAAATGTAAAAATGCAGAAAGTTGATGGGTAGATAGAATACACAGTTTGCATAAAATAATTATGTCTATGGAAAGTTCCCATAATAGCACATTATGATTTCTGAAGGATCATGTGACACTGAAGACTGGACTTTGCCATTCTCTCTCCATCTCTCTCACTCACTCACTCACTCACTCACTCACTCACTCACTCACTCACACACACACACATACACATAAGGAACATTTTTCAGCTTCACTGCAAAAAAAAAAAAAAAAAAAAACTGATTATATTTTAGTTATTTTTTTTCCATTGGATTTTTTGAGTTTTACTTACTCCCAAAAATTTAGATTTTTATTTTTTTATTTTGCAATTTAAATACATTCAAAATCAATTGTTAAAAAAAATCAAATCAAATTTAGTTTATTTAAAAAATCATTTTTACAGTGTAGTTTTCAAAATATCTTTGTCTACCATTAATAAAACTATCTATTTTTAGGGGAAAGTAGAGGACTGAATTATGCTTTACTGCAATCAAGTTATTGGCAATATTACATTTATTCAGTGTTACAATTATTCCTGCATTCCTCTACAGCAAATGTGAATACTCCAGAATTCCTGAATTCTGACACTGTGAAACCATGACAAAAATCCATGCAGTATAATGCCAAGAAGTCTTTCTGAGCCTCTTTGGATTAGACTGTCAGGCACCTCTCAGCCCTCCATTGCACTGGGGTGAACCCAGCAGTTCCTCTAACCGTATGAACGCTTTGTAAGCCGATCAGAGGAGGAACCCTTTATAACTCCATTAGGATTAATTGTAAATGCTAGACTAGATTTTTACATTTTCTAAATAATACGAGACTGAATGTTGCCCATGTAAAACCCTGCTGGTCAGTTATATTTTCTGAATACAAAAGGGAGTAGCATTTGCTTCTGCAAAGCTCACTTTCATACTGTTTAGCCATGCAGTTATTAAGGTGCTCTGAGTGGTTTTTAGTGCATTGTGATGCAGTTGCTGAGTTTTGGCTGGTTTCTATGTTGCCACTAGGAGATTATTTGCTGACCCAGTTCAAAAAAGGCCACCCTCAAGACTATATTTGTGTCCGAAATGATGCACTATTCAATTTGTACGCTAACGTCTATGGCAGGGGTGTCCAAACTCGGTCCTGGAGGGCCACTGTCCTGCAGATTTTAACTCCAATTTTCCTCAACACACCTGCCTGTAAATATTTTAGGTATACCTTATTAGATGTTGATTAGCTGGTTCAGGTCTGTTTAATTGGGGTGGGAGCTAAACTCTGCAGGACAGTGGCCCTCCAGGACGGAGTTTGAAGATCTCTGGTCTATGGTATGAATTTTATAAGGAAAGCCGCAACAGTTTTTTCAGGGTTTTTTTCTTTTTCCACTTGTTTGGCGCACACCAGGGTTCAGATGGCAGCGTTCACATTTATTCAAAGAACCGCACTAACAGAGCAATCACAGCAGAGTTCGTTTTAATTGAACTAAACTAAAAAACACAAAAGTGTATTATCTGGGTATTTAAAGTGCATTGCTGTATTTAAAATAGCATGGAACTGTGTATTAGTACATGAATTGGGACGCACCTTTTCGATATTCTTGTCCCTAAATATGGCTTAGTTTCTCATTTAGTGTTAAAATTTCACCTGTTTTCACCTGCACCTGTCTACTCAACGTGTTGCATGATTTGAGGGTATCATTCATGTCCATAGCAAATGTTGTGGATTGAATTACATACCAAACCATAAGGCAGAAGAAAGGTTAACACTTAAGGTTAGGGATTTGTTCAAATCCATAACCCAAGTACAGTATGAGCAATAAAAATAGTGAAAATTTGGTTATACATTATTTTAAGTATTATTTCAAAATTACATTTAAGTATCAAGTAATATTAATTAAAGGATTAGTTCACTTTTAAATAAACTTTTCCTGATAATTTACTCACCCCCATGTCATCCAAGATGTCCATGTCTTTCTTTCTTCAGTCGAAAAGAAATTAAAGTTTTTGATGAAAACATTCCAGGATTATTCTCCTTATAGTAGACTTCAATGGACACCAAACGATTGAAGGTCAAAATTAGTTTCACTGCAGGTTCAAATTGTTCTACACGATCCCAGATGAGAAATAAGGGTCTTATCTAGTGAAACCATTGCTCATTTTCTGAAAAAAATTGAAAATTATATAAGTTTTAACCTTAAATGCTCATCTTGAACTAGCTCTCTTCTTCTTCTCCTCTATTTGAATTCCAGCAGTGTAGACACTGCTAAGTGTATTACTGCCCTCCACAGGTCAAAGTTTGAACTAATTGTTATATACTATTGAACTAGCATATTGCATATAACAATTAGTTCAAACTTTGACCTGAGGAGGGCAGTAATACAAGGACATTATAAAATAAAGTGTTACCAAAAAATTAGCAGTTAAGCACCACTGGTACGCAAAATTATGGACACTTCCACCAGCCAGACATATAACAGATAGCATACAATAAGCCCATTTTTTTCATAATGGACCTACTGTAAGTCTTATTCAGAGTAACAGGAAAAGGAGGGCATAGATTGGTTAATGTACTGCCCTTCAGATCAATTTCAGTAAAGCATCCTCTGCTGAGCTCATACGCAGTCATTGGTGTGCTATTCTTGTGTGAAAAAAAGGGGGGTTAGGAGTGGGCAGAGGTTAAGGAGTGTACTTGAGACTATTAAGTCTTGGCATATAAAAGGTAGAGCTGTCGGTAATGCACTAAGGCAAGGAAAGCAGTATGTAGATTAGATTACACAGCAGCTGCAGTGATGCTCTGGTTTATGTTCTCATCAGGGAGAGGTGACTTATCCAAACACCCTACTGTGCCGACGCAAATGGAGGGTCAGGGGAATTCTGAGTTAATGTGCATCTTTAGTGAATGAATGTTGACAGCACACTCCCGTTATCACAATGAGCATATATAGCTTGTTAAGTGTTTTGGCAGGCATACAAAAGCTGCTTTGGTCTGGACAAGGTCATTTCAGGTCAGTAAGCTAAGTACACACAGTCACTTTCACATAGATGTAACGCAAACACACTGAGTGTTTGATCGATGTGCCTGAACAAATGTTTTAAAAGAAAACACAGAGAATAAGAATGGAGACATATAGTGCCTAGTTATACTGGATTGCATGTAGTGAATATAATGCTATTTTTTGCTCTACCACTCATTATTGGCTATATCGTGCTGCTCACATGAACTGCGTCGGCCAATACTGAGCTGGAATTCTGACCTAGAACCTGAAAGTATTGAACGTACAGCGTAAGAGAAGAGAGGATATTGTTGTTATTTTTTTTCTTTGTTTTTTGCCCACAAAAAGTATTCTTATCGCTTCATAAAATTAAGGTTGAACCACTGTAGTCACATGGACTATTTTAACGATGTCTTTACTACCTTTCTGGAACTTGAAAGTGGTGCTATCTACGGAGGGGTCAGAAAGCTCTCAGATTTCATCAAAAATATTTTAATTATGGTCTGAAGATGAAGGTCTTATGAGTGGAATGACATGAGGGTGACAGACTTTTCATTTTTGGGTGAACTACTCCTTTAAGCCGCGCTGTTTAAAGAATATATTCGAAACACTTTTTTTTTTAACCAAATGGAACCTGACTTTGACAGGACAGATGCTTGTCAAGCACGATAAGACTTATGTGCTAGCTCTTTTAAGTGAACTCTCTAAAAGTCTCTATTCCCTGTCTCTCTCTATGTCTATCTTCATTCTCTTAGTCTCTCTCTAGAGTTTTCCGCCGTGTCTTCTTTCATCCTATACACAAAAAGCAATTTGTTCCACAAAACCTGAGTGCCACCCTCTCTCCTGTCCCCCCTCTGACCTCCAGTAGACAGAGCAATCAGACATCCAGCCCTCGTATCCTGACCTCACTGGTACCCATTATGAGCATGCACACTCCCACAAATGAGCACTGTCTCACTGACATTCACAGTAGAAATACTGTCATATTCTTGTAAATGTATGTCATAGCCATCTTAAGGGGCTTTCGCACTGGAGGAACTAGGAATGACTTTAGTTCTAGGAACCTCTTTTGGGGGAAATAAATTAGCTCTTACTTCAGAGTAGGTAGCGATGTAAGTGTATGTTGATAGGTCAAATGCATGTCAAACAACGGCACCCAGCATTTTTAAAAAGCCATGTAAACATATTTCCATCATCAACCATCAACCGTTTTTTGACATTTTTAAATGCCGCGCTTTAAAAACGCTGCTGTCAGCCGCTTCAGACTTCCTATTTCCGGTGCGAATGGAACCCAGAACATGGCCTGGGGGAGAAATTAGCTCTCAGGGAACTATCCTGGTGGCTAGTTCCTAGAACTAAGTTCCTAGAACTACCCAGTGCGAAAGCCCCTTTAGTGTCTTCTATAAATATTGAGTCTCAAACCCTCTAGTGCCACAAATTTCACAAACATTTTAGCTTATAACTTTTGAACTGAATGGCCTATGGGTCATGTTGTGGTAAGTGACATTTGTGTAAACTCCCACCCAACTATACAGTGGGTACAGAAAGTATTCAGACCCCCTTAAATTTTTCACTCTTTGTTATATTGGCTAAAATCATTTAAGTTCATTTTTTTCCTCATTAATGTACACACAGCACCCCATATTGACAGAAAAACACAGAATTGTTGACATTTTTGCAGATTTATTAAAAAAGAAAAACTGAAATATCACATGGTCCTAAGTATTCAGACCCTTTGCTGTGACACTCATATATTTAACTCAGGTGCTGTCCATTTCTTCTGATCATCCTTGAGATGGTTCTACACCTTCATTTGAGTCCAGCTGTGTTTGATTATACTGATTGGACTTGATTATGAAAGCCACACACCTGTCTATATAAGACCTTACAGCTCACAGTGCATGTCAGAGCAAATGAGAATCATGAGGTCAAAATAACTGCCTGAAGAGCTCAGAGACAGAATTGTGGCAAGGCACAGATCTGGCCAAGGTTACAAAAAATTTCTGCTGCACTCAAGGTTCCTAAGAACACAGTGGCCTCCATAATCCTTAAATGGAAGACGTTTGGGACGACCAGAACCCTTCCTAGAGCTGGCTGTCCGGCCAAACTGAGCTATCGGGGGAGAAGAGCCTTGGTGAGAGAGTTAAAGAAGAACCCAAAGATCACTGTGGCTGAGCTCCAGAGATGCAGTCGGGAGATGGGAGAACGTTGTAGAAAGTCAACCATCACTGCACCCCTCCACCAGTCGGGGCTTTATGGCAGAGTGGCCCGACGGAAGCCTCTCCTCAGTGCAAGACACATGAAAGCCCGCCTGAAGGAGTTTGCCAAGATGGTGAGAAATAAGATTCTCTGGTCTGATGAGACCAAGATAGAACTTTTTGGCCTTAATTCTAAGCGGTATGTGTGGAGAAAACCAGGCACTGCTCATCACCTGTCCAATACAGTCCCAACAGTGAAGCATGGTGGTGGCAGCATCATGCTGTGGGGGTGTTTTTCAGCTGCAGAGACAGGACGACTGGTTGCAATCGAGGGAAAGATGAATGTGGCCAAGTACAGGGATATCCTGTACGAAACCCTTCTCCAGAGTGCTCAGGAGGACCTCAGACTGGGCCGAAGGTTTACCTTCCAACAAGACAATGACCCTAAGCACACAGCTAAAATAATGAAGGAGTGGCTTCACAACAACTCCGTGACTGTTCTTGAATGGCCCATCCAAAGCCCTGACTTAAACCCAATTGAGCATCTCTGGAGAGACCTAAAAATGGCTGTCCACCAACGTTTATCCAACCTGACAGAACTGGAGAGGATCTGCAAGGAGGAATGGCAGAGGATCCCCAAATCCAGGTGTGAAAAACTTGTTGCATCTTTCCCAAAAAGACTCATGGCTGTATTAGATCAAAAGGGTGCTTCTACTAAATGCTGAGCAAAGGGTCTGAATACTTAGGACCATGTGATATTTCAGTTTTTCTTTTTTAATAAATCTGCAAAAATGTCAACAATTCTGTGTTTTTCTGTCAATATGGGGTGCTGTGTGTACATTAATGAGGAAAAAAATGAACTTAAATGATTTTAGCAAATGGCTGCAATATAACAAAGAGTGAAAAATTTAAGGGGGTCTGAATACTTTCCGTACCCACTGTATTTCCAGCCATCTTGAATTTTGTTGAAAAGTACTGTGTTTTTGCAATTCAAGTTCATTGAGGTGAAGCTTGGTAATTATCATGGCATCAGGGCATCTAAGCAGTTTTGTAGAATAGCTACTGGTTAGATCACAAAAACTGCTTTGTAAGCAATTTACTCCTTACTCAGCTCTCTTTAGACTCTTTGGGTCATATGGAATGTAATGACAACTTTTCATGACCAATTATATAACATGTCAGCCATTTTAAATTTTGAGAAAAACTTTTATTCAAATTCATTCTACAGCAATCATTGGATAATCCCCAAATTTGTGTCAGATTACAAATCTTGACTATGTAATCAGATACAAATTTGTCATTTTACAACATGCCAATTAAAAGCTATAAAAAAAATTACATAAACATATAATATAAAGCTTTTTAACAAATCTGGTGACAAAGCTGAGAAACATGAAGTGGCTGTATCTTGACAAAACTCTGGAATGCTGAATTTAAACTGTGAATGTAATTGCTATCTAGCCCTGATTGTACCTGACCAGGTGGGTTTCCCAAAAGCATTGTTGTTTCCCCAGACCATAGTTTCAACAAACATTCGCAAACTTGTGTGGTTGGGACTACAGCTTTTGACCTCTGATTAGAAGTTTCTTGTTAGTATGACACGTGGACTTAAATTAAATATGCTCTTGGGCAAAATAAGCAGGCTAAGATGCAGTACAATCTATATCCTTCAATCCATATACAGTATACCTTATATGCTCTAGTACGCAGGGGATCCCAGGAGTATGACTTAAGAGGAAATCTGCAATTGAATCAAACGTCAGTAAATAAAGCAAAACAACAGAGAACAAAAATAGCAAAGCATTCCTCAGATACCATGTTAGTTATTTACAGCAAAAATCTGACATTATAATTATAAATATAGGGGCAGTTGTGGCTTAATGTTAGAGTCAGACTTGTTACTTGAAGGTCATGGGTTCGAGTGAATGAACAGCGTTCAAGTGAATGAACAGCGCTCAGTTCCACTCTCATTCCCACAACTGAGGTGCCCTTGAGCAAAGCACCCAAACCCCACTTGCTCCCCGGGCGCCACAGCAAAAAATGTCTGCCCACTGATCCATGTGTTTGTTCACGGTGTGTGTGTGTTCAGTATTCACTGCTGTGTGTGCACATGGATGGGTGAAATGCAGAGCACAAATTCCAAGAATGGTACACCATAATTGGCTACAAATCACTTCACTAACTTCACTTGAATGACGAATGTACAGTAGAAGTCGTGGAAACAGTTGTGACTAACTAGTTAATTTATCCAACAATGCATCATACTTTGGTTGTTAATCAGCGAGTTAAATTGGTCATTTCCTTGAGCTTTTGATATATAACATCCTGTAAGTTTGAGAACTGAAAACTTCCTTAGTCCAGAAGCAGCTT
Source organism: Megalobrama amblycephala (assembly GCF_018812025.1). Lineage (NCBI taxonomy): Eukaryota > Metazoa > Chordata > Actinopteri > Cypriniformes > Xenocyprididae > Megalobrama > Megalobrama amblycephala. The sequence continues at coordinate 32,432,648 of NC_063062.1, read as the reverse complement.
TTAATGTTACCAAGCCCAGCAAACGACTCGTCCTGGAATGTGCCTATTTATGGCGTAATAGAATAGTGAAAGATCGCCTCTGCAGAAGAAAATCAACGCCTACTTCATCATTGCAACTTTGGCCCTGCCCACTGGCGTTAATGAGATGAGGAAGAGAGAAGAGCACAGGATCACTCACTGGACTAAAAATAACACCTTCCGAAGGATCCTAATGCTAGGATTGTAGTTATTTTATTTATTTTCAACAATGTGAATGTCTCAGTTGAGCATTATTTATATTTTATGCAGTACATTTTACTGTGGATTCTTTGGTAAATCAGTTGCAATTTCGGCACAGGTTTTGCAAACAGACCTTTACAATATGGACTCGACAGTAATGCAACAACATGTAAGTAACCATGTTAATGCTAATGCCTGATCTGTGACCAGTGATTTCTGATTTGTAATTTTTCATGTACAGTCAGATATTCTTTGTCTATGTGCCAGTAAATCAAACCAGCGATGACTTAAGGTTCAACTTCACATTATTCTTCTTAGTAGCATGAAAATAATCTGTGATTTAAACAGTGATTAAATTATAAATAGAAAGCGATCAAAGAACGCTCCCTTTGCAATCGCTGGAGCTGTCAATCAAACAGCATGAGTTTATCAGTGGCTGAGATCTTGACTCGCATCAAAACTCCCATAATAAACAAATCTCTTTTTTACACTGTGTTTGTACCGTTAGTTATGATGAAAGCATTTGTTAGTGTACAGAAATTGAGTTGCAATGACGAGATCACTGCATTCATGCGCTCAACAGCATGTCTGTGATTGGCTACAATGTTCATCACTGCAACCTTTCATGCCACGATCTAAATATAATGGCATAGATCTCAATTATAATCAACACTTTACACAATTAGTTAACCTTGAGAGCTGTAATAGTAAAAACATGCTAAAAGGTTTCGAGAGACTTAAACATGAAATACTTAGCTATTTCATATGCAAAGTTGTCAGCCAATCACAGCAGTGGGCGTTTACACTGAAGTCTCACAGCAGACACGTACCTTAAAACAGAGCATTCAAATCAGAGGGCTAAAATGCCTTTTATTTCTAAATGATGACAATTTTTGATGTAAAAAGCATACTAATATTTTAAGTGCACCAAAGGAAACATCTTAAAACAATGCAGTTAATGACCCCTTTAAGTCATTGTAAACTATAGGATTAATTCAGCATATGACCTTTGCCATAACTGCCATAAAATCGTAAGCTCTACTGGGTCTTTGATTCTTCAAATCATGATTGATGCAATGATCGAGAATATTTGGTCTGATTATGATTATCCTGTGTGCAGTTTTATTTTTCATTAGATCTTATTTTGTACTATCACCACTCCATTGGCTTCCATTTGTGGCCAGAATAAAACATGATGCTGGCTTTCAGGACTGCCACTGGAACTGCACCTCCCTATCTCAATTCACTCCCACAAGTGTACATGCAGTCACTGAATGAATGGCGCCTTGTTATAAGAAGGTTTTATTGGAGCAAAACAACTGAATGCCTGTGACAGTGGAATTTTTAGTTGTAGGGGAAAGCCACACAATTGTATCAGTAAATTTGAAGTCACCTGTAGAGGGATGGCCACTGTTCAGAGATCAGAGAATTTTGGCCAGTGAAAGGAGCTTATTTGTTCGTGTAGAGGATTGGCCCCAAGCAACACCCAATTTCATTGGTTTATAAGTCTGAGCATGACAACCAATAACCCTAATGAAATTGGGTGTCAGAACCTGCAATAAAAAATTGAGAAGTTTAACTATTTTGTTGCAACTCCTTAAAGTCCCCCTGTAGTCAAATATTTTATCCCTTAAAACTCATTTTTGATCACCAAAATTACATATTTTTAAAAAAATTCAAGTGAAAAAAAATTTCTTCATGCCTTAAAATAGCTTGTAAACCATTGCCTTATTTCATATACACGGATCTATGAATATGCAAATTAGCGTTTTCCTCTGTGGACACGCTAATGGATGTTTGACAATTTTGTTGCTTTTCGTTTTCAGATTTAAAAAAAAAAAAAAAACATTCAGATGAAATCCTGCAGGTGCCCGTGTCTTCTCCGTACATGATACAAATGCACATCCTTGAATAAGCTCGAACTTCCATCGTATTTACTTGAACTTATCAGGTAGGCTAAAATTTATAATGGACTGAATAGTTTCTCAGAACTTGACCTGCGAATCCACACTGACTGAATATGCACACGAATCACGGTCACACGCACAGAGCAATATTGTTTTAGCTATTTTTATAGTAGGCTATTAAAATATTTCGAAGGAAAAAAACATGAACTTTATTGGCTTTACTTAGAGTCATCTGTCACTTTACTTTGGCGCGAGCCGCTATACACATGGCACAGCCCTTGCGACGGTTCTGTCATTAATTAATATGAATTAGTACGATTAGCCTTTTGCTTGACTACGTAATCAAACAGCTAATAATGTGTTGCTAATGTTACACACACCGTTCCCGTTCTTCATCTCAGACAGAGTCAGACAGCTGCCTTCTAACAATATCCTTACAAACACTTTGAACAACTCAGAACGTCAGTGGAGAAAGGCATATAGTTTATCATAACATTGTAATAGACTCACTATATCTACACAATTTTTCATATCAACAGAAAATTTACTGGGATAACCTGGCTTCTTTCGACTTTCCTGCTTCAGAGCAGACATAGTTAATGATATGCTAAAGCCTGCCGGAACGTTGTTGTGATTGGTTACAAGATAATCTGTGACGTCACAAACACCACCGATTTCAAACCGCGGGTTTTTGAGGTGCATTCCATTCTACTCTATCATTTATTTTATTTTATTTAACGTTACCTCAGGAGTGTTTATGCGGCTGCACATAAAAAAGGAAAGCACACGAGACCATGGATTAAGAATACATTTATACAGTTAACCAAATGAGAATTTATTTTCATATAGCATGACAGTGACAGCTTCAAATCTGTTAAGAGTCAATTTTAAATTCGAAAGTAAATTAAAATATCTATTTATTTATGTTATCAATCTGTGCGACACTGTCGTTGACTTTCTTTGATGATGTTTGCAGGGCGTTCCAAATGAACAATTATTGTCAGCGAAGTCCACTTCAACTGGTATACCATGCTCAGGGAGTAGGGAGCAGTGAACACTGCGTAGGGACCCTGTTGAATGGAACGCAGCTTTGGTTTACTGTAGTTTCAAATATAAAATACTCAGCAATGGTGCTGACTTATGAATTTGCACATGGTCTTGAAGCATATTAAAAACACTACATAGACGTATAAACAACATTAAAGGTGCCCTAGAACTTCTTTTTAAAAGATGTAATACAAGTCTAAGGTGTCCCCTGAATGTGTCTGTGAAGTTTCAGCTCAAAATACCCCATAGATTTTTTTTAATTCATTTTTTAACTGCCTATTTTGGGGCATCATTAACTATGCACCGATATATAGGTTGCGGCCCCTTTAATTCTCGTGCTCCCCCTCCCCCAGAGCTTGCGCTTGCCTTGAACAGCATAAACAAAGTTTACACAGCTAATATAACCCTCAAAATGGATCTTTACAAGATGTTCGTCATGCATGCTGCTTTTATTTGGATGTATTACATTTGATTCTCAATGAGTTTGAGGCTATGCTGCGTGGCTAAAGCTAACATTACACACTGTTGGAGAGATTTATAAAGAATGAAGTTGTGTTTATGCATTATACAGACTGCAAGTGTTTAAAAATGAAAATAGTGACGGCTCTCTTGTCTCCGTGAATACAGTAATAAACGATGGTAACTTTAACCACATTTAACAGTACATTAGCAACATGCTAACGAAACATTTAGAAAGACAATTCACAAATATCACTAAAAATATCATGTTATCATGGATCATGTCAGTTATTATTGCTCCATCTGCCATTTTTCGCTATTGTTCTTGCTTACTTACCTAGTCTGATGATTCAGCTGTGCAGATCCAGACGTTCTGCCCTTGTGTAATGCCTCGATCATGGGCTGGCATATGCAAATATTGGGGGCGTACATATTAATGATCCCGACTGTTACGTAACAGTCGGTGTTATGTTGAGATTCGCCTGTTCTTCGGAGGTCTTTTAAACAAATGAGATTTATATAAGAAAGAGGAAACAATGGAGTTTGAAACTCAGTGTATGTCTTTTCCATGTACTGAGATCTTGTTATTCAACTATGCCAATATAAATTCAATATTTAATTCTAGGGCACCTTTAAAAAATTGATTTTCACCACAGGGGGTCTTGAAGAATTTTTCTCTTTTTTTTTTTTTTTTTACTGATACACATCTTTTTTACTGATACACATGTGTGGCTAACTACAAATTACACTGTCAGTGGAGCTCAGTTGTTTTCCTCCAATAATACCTTCATACTGTTGTTTATTTAATGAGGCACAAAGTCAATTTCCAAAACCTTCACCTTCTCTGCTCCTCTCTGGTGGACTGAGCTGCCAACATCCATCCGAAGTGCCGAATGGTTTATGTTTGTATTGTAAGTCGCTTTGGATAAAATAATGCATAAATGTAAAAGTTTTACATTGGGATGCCTAACTTGGCCCCAGTTTACTAGCAGTGGCTAGTAACTTCATTTAGTCCCTGCTGGTAGATGCCATAACTACAGTTCATTGCAAACAACATCTTTCTTTATTGACAGGCTTGTGACTGTGTCATTCTTATAGCCAATCACCTCACATTCAGTCAATGTGGCGTCAGAGCAATAGTCACATTTCCAGCTCAGAATTGACGACCCATAAGAAATCAAATCAGATACTTCTTGCTGCCAGCCAAGCGATATCCATTGAGATGAATGTGAATGCTAATGGTAGCTTTCTCCAGGTATTCCAAAAATCCTCGATCTTGGCTGTGTATTTAATCCTCTGAAACAACGCTTTCTCTGCTGCTGCTTATTTGTCTTTGTCACAAGAAAATACATGCCCCAACTGTTCCCTTCCATAATATTTAGAGATTTAAAAATGAGAAATCTACTCGAGCGAGCTGAAATCTCCAGCACTCTCTCATCCGACAGCTGCCGAGTTCGTCTCCCACCTTTCCTGCCAGCTTCTCTGTTTTTCTGTTATAAAAATGTCTCCCCGGAGATGCCGGCCCGGACACGATTCATTTAGTTAACAAATCGGAGTGATTACAAGCCCAGATTGGTGCTGAGGCAGGTTCTCTGTCATCAGTGCCTGCTCAGAGTGCAGCGTGTGCAGTATGAAGGTCTCACCTGAGCTTTATGTAGCTCGGCCCTTTCTCTCTCTCCACCCATTTCCTCCACTAAAGCTCAGCCACCACTCTCCTTTCAGCTGACAACACATAACGCTTTAATTAGCGAACCCACTGAGAAATATAACTTTCACTTTTTGGTCTCCAGTAGGGAATTTGAGTTATTTCCCATAATTGGAAAAATAAGTTGAATTAAAGTTTTTTTTTTTTTTTTTTTTTTTTTCTCTATCTTAAGCACACCCACATCATCAAACGGTGGATTGTAAAGACCCCAAACCTCTGAATTACACCCCCTAATCCACATGTTTGGATGGCAATAAGGAGTGTTTGTGTGGATAGAGCAGTTGGTGTCTTTAATAGGTCCCTACCCTCTTCAGACTGATGGAAAAGAAAGCCTTACGTAACATGTTTCTGCAGAGGAACACAAGCACTTATCAGGAGTGCCTATTAACCACTAATGAGACGTTAAGCATCTATTTGCTTGTCAGCAACTTTGGAGCCATTAGAGACAATATAGACATGTGTCCAGACCCGAGGGTAAGGAATAGCACAAAACAAATCTATTCCCAGGAACCAAGACATGGTCCTGACTCAATCTAATAAGATTAAGCAGGGTCTGGAGTTCCAAATTTAGGGTCTCTATTTCAAACAGTTCACATTCTTATGTGCATTTTAGCTTATAACTGTTAAACCAAACGACCTAGGGGGACAAACTCTATTTCCTTGGGTCTTGCCAAGTTCAGTGACAATTATAAAGCTTTTTGTACCATTGTGTTTTCTCAAAAAGAATCAACTGGAAGTAAGGCTATACAGTATCTTGCAAACTCATCATTGGTCTGATCTATCCTCAGGAAGCAGACAACATGTTCCAACCAATATGCCTAATATAGGTCGTTTGTCACTTCCCTGAAATACGACCCATAGGAGCGTTTACTAAAGTTGCACCCCTATCGACAACAGGACACTTTCATTTTAATGCATTGTTCCCTTTTATCTGCGTCATATTTCGTGTTTTGCGTAGCTCAATTGGCAGAGCATTGCAATATATAGCAATGTATTGCAATGTGATCATGCGATCGTGGGTTCGATCCCAGGGAACGCATGTGCTCATAAAGTGTATATGCACTATAAATCAGTAAGGGTAGGTTTAGGGGTGGGGTGGGTGTGGTCGTTAATAAAAAAATGAGTTTTGCTAAATGGAAATAGGACAAATGGTGTAAAAAGTCCACACATTGCATTTAAACGAACACACATTTTGATTGGTAACGAAAGACGTAACATAAAAAACGTAACGTATTTTTATGCCAGCTAGAGGGCGCATGACTTTAAAACGTAAATATAGGTCGTAATAAGGTGCTTGAAAAATGACCTATAGACCAATTTGGTGTTTGCAAACAGCGATGACGTTTTTTATGGGCGGAGCCTACCTGGTTGCAGAAAATGACAGTTGAGCAGTAGCAGTCTATGGAAGCCATGAAATAAAAGAATAAAAAAAAGTTAATTTCGAGTTTATATCTCACAATTCTGACTTTTATTTCTCGCAAACCTGAGTTTATATCTCACATTTCTTACAAAGAAAAACAGAATTGTGAGATATGCTCGTTATCCTGTAACTCGTTATACTCGTTTTCTGAATTGCAATTTATCCCGCAATTCTGACTTTTTTTCCCCTCAGAATTGTGAAATAAACTCACAATTGCGAGTTATAATGGCCGAACTGGGAGTCATAAACACGCAAATGCAAGAAAAAAAGTCAGAATTGTGAAATAAAAATTTTATAGACTATGTTTAAAAGTTATCTATGTAAAATGTTATAGGTTTAAATATTATTTCATGCTGTAACTGCTATGTATGTATGTCCTCTGAACTGTATATGTGAATATTGTAATAATATGTAGACTTACTATTTACATCAAATTCCTGCTTTAATAGTAGACTAATCCTTGCAGGTGTCATCAGTGCAGTCTGTGAAACGTCTCCATTTAGCTTCAAAGGACGTTTTCAACGATGGTTTTCTTTAAAAATGAAGACTATATTTTTTTGCATTCCGATTCCAACATTCAGAGGCACAACAAAACGTTTTTCTCTTATTCTGTGGATTTTGCACATTTTCCTCCAATTGCTACCGCTATTTTTCTGCAACCACTATGCGCGCGCAGCTGCAAGTGACGTAATTGTGACGTCTGCTCTAAAGAGGTCTATAGGGTTGTTGTTTTTTTGGAGGACAGTCTGGAAGCAGAACATGTTCCTTACTCAATATTTTTGTCCTGATTGAAAATCTACTGCCCACTGACAGTGGACCATGTTCGATTTTAACAAATTTGGGCAATAAGCACAGAAGAAACATCAATCTAGGAATCTTTTTATCTTTACAGAATTGTATTAACAGAATTACGGGATATTATCATAGACTGTAAACAGATGGATGATGCACCTTCACTCTTTTCCATTGTAGAAAAGTGAAGCCACCAATGTCCCAATAAGGCGCTGACATATTGAAACCCGAGTCTGCGCTGTAGTGAGTGTGAAGTGGAGCCGTGGTATCAAGGGCCCGCCCACACTCCCGCAGAATCAGTTAGTACACTTGGTCACACTTTAGATTAGGGTCCAATTCTCACAATTAACTAACTATTAAAGGGTTAGTTCAGCCAAAAATGAAAATTCTGTCATTTATTACTCACCCTCATGCCGTTCCACGCCTGTAAGACCTTCGTTAATCTTCGGAACACAAATTAAGATATTTTAGTTAAAATCCAATGGCTCAGTGAGGCCTTCATAGGGAGCAATGACACTTCCTCTCTGAAGATCCATAAAGGTACTAAAAACATATTTAAATCAGTTCATGTGAGTACAGTGGCTCAATATTAATATTATAAAGCGACGAGAATATTTTTGGTGCACCAAAAAAAACAAAATAACGAGTGATGGCCGATTTTAAAACAAAGCTTCATGAATATTCGGAGCGTTATGAATCAGCGTGTCGAATCTGCTGTTCGGAGCGCCAAAGTCACGTGATTTCAGCCGTTGACAGTTTGACACGTGATCTGAATCATGATTTGATACACTGATTCATTTATGCTCCGATGCTTAATGAAGCAGTGTTTTGAAATCGGCCATCACTAAATAAATTGTTATTTTGTTTTTTTTGGCGCACCAAAAACATTCTCAACGCTTTATATTATTAATATTGAACCACTGTACTCACATGAACTGATTTAAATATTTTTTTAGTACCTTGAGAGAGGAAATGTCATTGCTCCCTATGGAGTCCTCACTGAGCCATCGGATTTCAACTAAAATATCTTAATTTGTGTTCCGAAGATGAACGAAGGTCTTACGGGTGTGGAACGACATGAGGGTGAATAATAAATGACAGAATTTTCATTTTTGGGTGAACTAACCCTTTAACTATGACTTTTGTCTTAATAAACTCCTAATTACTGCTTATTACTAGTTAGCAAGGTATTCAGTTTAGGTATTGGGTAGGATTAGGGATGTAGAATATGGTCATGCAGAATAAGGCATTAATATGTGCTTTATAAGTACTAATAAACAGTCAATATTCTTCTAATAAGCAACTAGTTAATAGTGAGAATTGGACCCTAAACTAAAGTGTTACTGTACAGTTTACTGCAGAACAACTCATTATGTTGGTGTGAAATAAACAGTTATGAAAATGTAGAAATTAGTTAAAGCTCCAATCTCCTCCCAAAAATCCTAAGAAAGTGACTACTTCAGAGAAGCTGTCAGTTGTCAATCATGACGTCACCCCCCCGTTTTTATAGCATCAAATAACTAATTTAAAAAATGAACACTTGAACTTACATCAGCGTGATAAAAACTACATAAAAGGACAGAAACCATATTTTTTTTTAAATGTATTTGAAGTGTAATTTGATTTTTAGTTTGTATCACGTCCTATTAGATTACATGGAGAGGGCGGGGTTTATGATCTACTGTATACTGGGAGCAACCACCAGGGCCTATTGAAACGTTTTGGATTCACTTTTCAGGACTTGTGCGGCACACTTGAATATCATAGGCAGTGACATCTATGGTGTCTTAAAAACGAATGGAGGCACTTCATTTAATAAAAAAAGGAAAATATCCCTTTCTGTGATTCAAAGACAAATTAATTTACTAAGTGCAAGACATGAGGCCATTCCTTGACACAATGTTGTTTAAAGCCGAATCATTTGACCCAATTCCATCAAATTATCTTCATTTTGACAGTTTAGAGACCCAACAAGACAATTTGTTTGCTGAGGCAGAAAATGATTCTGCTGGTCAGCCGAAGGTCAGTGACTCAGCACAGCTGATACTATGGAAACTACTTAAGCACCAGACACCCTAATCACCAATAATTACTGGCTGAATACAATCTATTACTAATTAGAAAACTCTAATCTAGCACTCTGCCGACTGTTTGTGTGGGTGCTAGAATGGCTGTAATTTTCTCTATTTTAACAGAGCGATATAACATTATTAAAGTATATCAGACAGTTTAGGCAATTAGTATGAGTCTTACACTATAAATACAAGCACTCTGAAACATTTCAGTGTTATGCTGAGATGAGCAATCTACATGTGTGCCAAAGACAGTGCCTTCCTTTATTACATTAAGCCAATGAAGGATCAACTTAAACAAGTTTAATGAACTAAAACAATAATGGCCTCCATAGTAATTACAGAATGTTTTAGACTTTGAGTGTATATTAATTTATACCCCTGTACATTAAAACACACATGCTACTTCAACAAGCTATCTGTCTTGGCATGCATTTAGTTTACCAGATAACAAGCTAAATGTGTAGCTCTAAATGGAGTCACTGTTTCTCAGTATGGATTCTCCAAGTGACATTGCTGAAGGTCTCTCAAAGCAGCATGTAAAACAAAGCAAATAATAAGATGCAGCTTGTTTTAGCCAAGAATCGCCGACTACAACAGTCTCAGTGAACACTTATTAAAACATTGTGATCAGAAATATGCTATTTCTTTTAGTTATTAGATGCTATAAAAAAGGGATGTAACGTCATGATTGACAGCCGTGCTTGTGATTGAGTCTGCGGGAGCGGGAGTATGGGCGGGACCTTGATACCACGGCTCGACCTCGGGATCACTACTGCACAGAATTGGCTCCAAATGAGGTATTCGGCACACATTGTCCAATTCTGGGATATTTTGGCTTCAATTTTTTTTTACAGTGGAAGGAAGTGAATACATCATCCTTCTTTTTTCATGGTAAATATAATTTTTTATGGTAAATATCTATTCTTGAGTTTGCACTAATATATGTTTAGATAGGGCGTATTTGGCGTGCTGTCCGAGGAGAGGGCTCCGAGCTCCGAATTTGGCCTGAACCTAGAGATGTCTCATCTCTTGCTGATTGGGTGGATTATCTGAACGTGCTCCTCCCGAACTTTGTTAATAAAACATTATTTAAGGCACCCACACACTACGGGCCAGTCGTTCAAAAGTAATCTGATCGGATTGCGGCTATTGGATTGGATCAAATCTTGAAAATGGGTTGTTCAAAAGGAAAAAAGGATTCTGAAATCAGATTAGAGAGACTGTCCTCCAAAAAAAAGACGACACTATCCGGTTGTTAAGTCTGACGTCACGCGACAGCGCTTCCGGGTCCTAACGCTCTAACGCTCCATAAGAAAACAACAAATGGTGCTATTATACACACATGATGTGGTGTAATACTACAAAAAAATTATAATCATAACCTTTATCTCCATACCAAAATTCCAGATGGCCAGACAATGATTCATCTTTTATAAATCGTTAAAATATTAATGTCTGTGATGCTGTGAGCACGAAGACTGTTGTGTAGACTGTAAGTATTTAAAATGTTTAACTTTTTTAAATGATTGATGTTTAATATGAATAAATAGCGCTCATAAACGGCCGTCGATGGCATTCTCAAGTGAAACGAGTTGAGGCTTGGACCCGGAAACAGCGTTCCTTACGTCACGACTTAACAAGCGGATAGGTCGTTTTTCTATATTTACGTTTTAAAGTCATGCGCCCTCTAGCTGGAATAAAAATAATGACAGTGTCATGTAACGTCTGTCGTCATGAAATGACATATGACTGTCGTTACCAATCAAAATGCGTGTTAATTTAAATGCAGTGTGTGGATTTTTTACACCATTTGTCCTATTTCCATTTAGCATTTTTTTATTAGCGACTACACCCAAAAAAAAAGTGTGAATCTGGATCAGGGTGATCCAATCCAATTTTGCTTTGAAAAACCAGCACAAAAGTAAGATGGATTACCTGATCCTGGATAGCAAAACATGGAATTTCCAAATCCAGATAATTCTGATCCAGATTCAACTTTTTGAACAACTGGCCCTACAAGATAGTCGGGCCCAATTCTCCCCTTCCGACAATCCTTGATGGTTCTAAAGATTATCTTATCAGATTTTCCTGTGGTGTGAGGTGTGTTAAGAGTGATTGAATCTACTTGGAAGAATGTCGGGTCCACACCAATCTCAAATTGTAAATGTCCAACATATTGAATATAATCAGGGGTTCCCCCCTCTCATGCAGGGGGAACCCCAAGGACAAACACTCACAAAATAGCCGATTGCCACATAGAACAAAACAATACCAAATTAGAAAGCAAGCTGATGGAAGACAGATGCATAACACGACTTTTCATTTTTTTTCCTGCAAATTTTCTTTAAAAAGCAAGCAATCCAAACACTATTATCTCCATTTTTTTCTTTTTCAGATTGTGTTAATCAGAAAGAAGAAAGTCATATACACCTAGGATGGCTTGACGGTGAGTTTTTTCTTTTCTTTTTTTTTCATTTTAAAGTGAACGAATTCTTTAATTATTCAGTTGCACAAACCTTCAAACTTGGGCACAACCAGTGACTTTTTTTATCTCTACTAATATTAACCCAGTAACTTTGAAACATTTTTATTTCCCAGCAGACTGATAAGAATCCGTGCACTTCAAGGAAGATGCATACAGGCAATCTGATTAGAGCTTGCAATTCCTACAAATTAATGGCAGTTTTTTTCGTGTGTGCAATATACACGTGGGTGGCCCGTGTGCAGGGTTAAGACTGTATTAGATCATCAAGATGCAATACTTCTTTATAAACGACAGCAAATCAAGCTCATTCTTAATAATATATTGAAACATCTCATAAAAGAGTCTGCTAATACGTGCTTAAATGAAGTATACAGAGAGTGTAGCGTAATGGTCAATGAATCTAATGCAAATTTCAATACCTTGTATGAAACGAATGTGTACTACTTCCCTTTTACTAAGAATTTAGAAGAAAAAAACAGCTTGTGCCTTCAGTGAAAGCTGGGAGCGGTGCCTCGGGAAAAGCAGCATTAGGAAGCATCAGATGCTCTCAATGCAAATACAGACACTGACTAATAAACACATCAGAAATTCATATCTGAGGATGTTTTAAGGGCCTCTAATTAACCACAGCCAACAAGATACAACGCTAGCATGATGAGATGACACTAAAAGAGAGGAAGGAAACAGAATGAGAATAAGAACAAGCTTAATGCAGTCAGTGGCCATGAAGGAGGCAGGCTTTTTTTTTTTTTTTTTTTTTTTTTCTCCAGTAATGGCCTTTAATTGGAAGTGGAGTCATGCATTACACAGACAGCCAAAGACAGGAAAATAAAAATATACGTCACGCACCATTCATCACGAGGCATTGGACCGACAAGCATTTTGAAACAAAATGAGACATATTAACGTCAACATTCGAGACTAAATAAGAATAAATATAGAAAGAGCAAATAAGAACAAGCTCAGGAGGCCCTGACAGCTTTTCAGTACTGAATACAAAAGAATCCTTTGAGAAGCTCTCAATCGTTATGAAAATATGATCAGGGATGTTCAGATGCCCATATGGCACTGCAAACTCAAGCAGCTTCAACTAAATAAAGAATGGAAATGCAATTAGCAAATTGTCTGTAGGTGAGACACGTTTTTGACGCAGCCATGAATAACTGCGTTGTGGGCTACACGATATGCTCTTCACACCATTTGTCCCAAGAGATGAGATTTTTTTTTTATAGCAACCTTTAATAACAGCACAATACATATAGAGTCATTGCAGTAGAATCCTCTGTTCAATTAAGCAGGTTGTCCTCTCATTTTCCATGAATACAATCTTATTTTGCCAGTATGCTGCATTGTGGAACTGTAATTACAGGCTGTTTTTTTTTCTTTTCAGGGCATTGGCTGTGGGATGGACAGTTGTTATGAGTTAGTCTATTTTGCAGCAGCTCATTAGGCTTGTGTTTCTCTTGACAGAGGCTGAGTTTCATTATCTCTGTTTTAGTGCGGAGATCAGCTTGTGCTTATCAAAGCTTGACAGATGACGAAATGGAAGTCTTTGTCATTGCTTTCACCAACAGGCCTAATTGAATGTGTCTCTCAGATGCTCAAAAGCCTGTAAATGTCTGGTAAACGAAATCAATACAGTATGAATACAAGCGGATAGATCTGCGCTAACTGGTGGCACATGGATCTTTTGTTCTGTTTTTTATAATGTTGCCAAGCAACATTACCAAAAATCCAAAGCACAGCTAAAAAAAAAAAAAAAGTATTCTTTACTAAAGAATAAAGAGAAAAATATGCGTCTCAGTAACAGTGATGCTTTTGGAAGTTAATGTGATCAAAAATTTGACTAACAGCTATATTTTCTCATACTGACAAACACAACCAGATGAGACAACTGCTATGTCACTGATTAAAAGGTGTTGGGCAAATCTCATGAAGCCTGTCAAAAATATTCCGGGTCATATTTCACGTCAAAATCAAAATCAAAAGAGAAAAAAAAAAAAAAAAAAAAAAAAATATATATATATATATATATATATATATATATATATATATATATATATATATATATATATATATATATATATAAAGCATTTTTTTGCATTTTAACATCATGACAATATAACATTTCCTAATGCAAAAATGATATATTATTTAAAGTACATTTACATGCATGCAAAGAAACCTCATTGTGCATTTATGAATGTTATTTTAAAATAAAAAAAAATTAAATTAAAAAAAAAATATATGCAAAACAACATTTCAATTTTTTTTCTATAGATTTTTGAGGTTAAATATGACCCAAACATGTTCTTGACAGGCTTTTGTGACAGGCAGAATAAAATAAAATAAAATAAAATAAATAAAATAAAATAAAATAAAATAAAATAAAATAAAATAAAATAAAATAAAATAAAATAGTCAAATAAAATAAAATAAAATAAAATAAAATAAAATAAAATAAATAAATAAAATAAAATAAAATAAAATAAAATAAAATAAAATAAAATAAAATAATTTTTTCTTTAGACTTTTGGGGTTAAATATGACTGTTATGATCACCGTCTGTTCCTGTCAGTTCCCGGACTACATTACCCATAATCCTCCCTGCCTATCACCTGCACTCACTCCACCAATCACTATCACCAATCACCACACCCAGCTGCAGTACATTAACAGGACTATAAAGGACTCATACACACACCACCTCACCGCGAAGTCTTGATTCCTAGTGACAATTCCGAGCGTACCTTGTATCCTGTCTGCCTGTGTTTGATCTTGCCTGTTCCTGTGTATTGACCCGTTGCTGCCTGTCCTGACCCTTGCTGTTATACTGTTCTGTGAATGATATCCGCCTGCCTCGATCTACTGCTTGTGCCCTGACTACGATTCTGCCTAACCCTCTGCTGTACCTGTTTGCTCCTGATTGACCCTGCCTGTATGACCACGCTTACTTTAATAAAATGCTGCATTTGGATCTCTGCCTCAGTCCCCCTTCGTTACAATGACCCAGACATGTTCTTGACAAGCTTTTGTGACAGGCAGAAAAATAAAATAAAATAATAAAATAAAATAAAATTTCTAATTTTTTTCTTTAGAATTTGAAGTTAAATATGACCCAGACATGTTCTTGACAGGCTTTTGTGACAGGCAGAAAAATAAAATAAAATAAAATAAAATAATAAATTGCAATTTTTTTCTTTTGATTTTTGTGGTTAAATATGACCCAGACATGTTCTTGACAGGCTTTTGTGACAGGCAGAAAAATAAAATAATAAATAAAATTAAAATAAAATAAAAAAAAAAAAAATTCTAATTTTCCTTTAGATTTTGAGGTTAAATATGACCCAGACCTGTTCTTGGCAGGCTGTTGTGGCAGGCAGAAAAATAAAATAATAAATAAAATAAAATAAAAATAAAATAAAATAAAATTTCTAATTTTTTTCTTTAGATTTTGAGGTTAAATATGACCCAGACATGTTCTTGGCAGGCTGTTGTGGCAGGCAGAAAAATAAAATAATAAATAAATAAAAATAAAATAAAATAAATATGTAAAACATAAATATGGAAAAATATTTTGATTTTTTAGGTTAAATATGACCCAGACATGTTCTTGACAGGCTTTATTTTATTTTATTTTATTTTAAAATTTTATTTTATTCTCTCCTATGACTCTTCTGGTAAACAGCCCTATGCTGTTTAAAAAAAAAAAAAAAAAAAGGCTCTCATTCTCTATTTTAAAGTGTTCTATGGTCACTGACTGCACTAACACGACTGTCCCGAAAGACCTCGCAGTATGGAAAAGAAATGTTTCTAGGACAAACTGATCTGATGAGTTCAGGCTCTCTCCACCTCTCTCTCTGTAAGTAGTCTGAGAATGGAAGGGCTAGGTTTGAGGTGTATGGGGACATGGTTTTCTCTATAAATGCATTAGAGTAGTGCTGAGATATGAACAGGCTGAATGGAGACCGGCTGAAGTGAAGTGGCGACCGTCTGCGGTTCCTAACTTCCAAATGTTGCACAATGTTATTTACCCAAGTGGAACATGTTCCTGTTCCAACCGGAGTTACTCAGTCCATTTTAAAATAAGGGGCCTATGGCAGCTGAGCAACTACCTGTGAGGTTAATGGGAATGCAAATGGAAAACTACCTACTAAGAGTAGTGAAAAAAATCATAAATAAAAGAATGCTAATGGAATTTTAATCCTAAAAGGAATATATAAGAATCCCTTAAGACTATACAAAGATTCAAATATGATCCAAAGTCATTACATCAAATCATAATGTAATAAAGTAGTGGTGGCTTCGATGTGATATAATGTCATATATACACACAAACATATCTAACTATACAGCCATTCTACAGTATAACTTTGGTAACACTGTGTAAGAAAGCCTGGTAGTGTGAATGCAGAGAGAACACATGAATAAATGGAGCGCACACGTTCATTTTCTCCATTCACCCTAAGGCTATCGGCCTTCTCCTGCAATCATTACTTCCACATTAAATACACTCTTCCCCATGTAGTCGTGAAAATGCAGGGACTCTCTCACACTTACCTGTCAGAACCAATTAAGGGATCTGCTTTATGCATTTCATGATCAAGTTAACTCAGGACAAGCCAAACAGACTTTGGAGACAAAACCAGCAAACTGAGGTTAATATTTAATTTAGTCTCCATGTAAAAGTCCTCACAGAGGCACATTAACTCTCCCCCCAATGTGCAATGTTAACTTCACTGTTTCCTTGCTTGTCCTAGCTTGATGCTGGATACTGTAAATCAGAAGACTAGTATGTGTGTTTTTTAAAACCCTTGATATTACAAACCCTACAAAAAGAGGTCCAGTAGAGCTGTGTGTCAGTGCAATGTAGCCTTGACCATATCCATGTGCTAAGATGAGGGATTTTTAAGAAGAGGAGAGGTCCAAACACCGAACCCTGGGGCATTCCAGTGGTTAGCTGATGTGACTCATACATCTCTACCCTACAAGAAACCCTGAATAATGTATCTGCGATCAAGGACTCAAACCAGCAGACAAATAGATGGTCTGCACTGAATGTGGGCACCCACCAGCAGAAACATAAATCGGTGCATATGACTGAATGAGTAAGTAGCAAATCATCAAGGCAGCTGCGTTTAGTTTTAGTCTTTCTATCTGGAGACATGGTCATGAAGGACATCTGAAGTCACATGAAATGAAAATGAAAAGGTGTACAAAGTTTTTCAAAGTCATCTCTGTATTTATCTATGAACACCTGCCCCGCCTCCACCCTAACTTTCTGGGCCACTACAAAGAGCAGCAGGGGCACTCCATCAGAGAGTAATCATGCAAAGTCTCCTGACTCCACAGAAGCAGGGATCTAGAGTGCAGCTGTCAGCAGTCGGAAAGAGTAAGAGAGAGAATGAGACATGTACAAAGAGAGAGGCTACGGCATATATGCTTCGTTTCTTCTTCTATTTGAGATAAGCACTACTTTTACCGTATGTCTGTTACCCTCAGAGTGAAGGGTCTACCTTGATCTATTTTTGTTAGCCCTTTCCATCTTCTTTCTGAGACCATGGTCAATTTTTCATGAAGATGCATTTCAAAGTAACTGTATTAACAGCCGCACATGAATGCACTGTATTCTTTTTCCTGAAAGATATGCTGCATTAGAGGAGGTGTTAATATGAAGGAATACTTGATTGCTTTTCCCGTATTTTGAATTACGCATTGCATTGTTTTGTGTTTTAGTGTTAAAGGAAGTGTTTGTAAATGTTACCGACAGCTTTTCATTTTTTCTGCTGAATTATTTTATTTTTTATTTTTTTTTTAGCATAGCTGTGGAAGATGCCCTTGAATGACTTTTTCTCAAAAATCTTCCTTTAAAACTTTTACAATCTTTAAAAGGAGGATAAACTCAGTTTGAGATAAAAAGGACTAAATACCCTGCTGAAAAGACTATAGCTACAATACAGTTAAATATGTTAATGCATTAGGTATCATGAACTAACAATTAATTTTTATTGCTTATTGTTAATTCATGTTCATTCATAATATATTAACTAATGCTAATTTGTACAATTTGTATTTAACAATCTGTAAATGTGTTCTCAGCACATCTTAGAGTTATTACTGCTGTTTAGTAAAAAAGGCTTCTCAACCACCAGCATAGTCTTTCTGGTGAAGCTGGTCAGCCAAAGATGTTTTGCTGGTTACCTAGATAAGAAGACTAGCACAACAGCATCCAAAACATAAAATATGCTTTTTATGGATCATTTTATGGATTTTATGGATCATTTTAAAGGATTAGTTCACTTTAAAATGAAAATTACCCCAAGCTTTATTCACCCTCAAGCCATCCTAGGTATATGTGACTTTCTTCTTTCTGATGAACACAATCGGAGTTATTAATGCATAAATATCCTGATGCATTCAAGCTAATAATAATAATAATAATAATAATAATAATAATATATATACACAACTTATAAAACATTAGTTCCTGTCTTTAATTTTGATTGGTTAATAGCTATGTTCTATGACTGCTTCACCCAATTGTTCTGTGTATCACTATACAACACCCTTAGCAACCACTTTTAGCAACGTAAACTGTATGTTCTCAATTGATTTTGTTCATTTAAGCTTACTCTATTATGTAGAAGAGTGTTGTGAGAAAAAGATTGAGTGAGCAAGTTTATAACCTGCATTCAGATTTAGCATTTTCCTTCAGGTCAGTCCTATGTTCATAATAAAAAATTTGTCAGTTGCGTCTTGTTCCGTGTTCACAACAATTAAGTCTTTTCAATGTAAAAGTCTTCGCTACTGACTGAGACACTCATAAAGACAGTCTTTGCCGCCATCTAATGGCATGAAAATGTAACTTCTGTTGCTGTTCATGGTCAGGGACTATTTTTTCCAGCGGAAGGAAGGCTTTTAGAAAAAGTTTACATTATGAATGTTGCATTGATACATATTTCTGGCTTTAATATTTGTATTGTGTACATTTATAATAATATATAATATATATAATATATACACTCACAATAACACTATAGCCTGTATCATAAAATCCACGTAAGTTCACGTAAGATCATTTGAATGTTTTTAAGAAGGGCAAAGGTCTATCAAAGAAATGAGGGATTAAAACAGAATGAATAGAAAAGTGACAGTAAAATAAATAAATAAATAAATAAATAAAGTAGGGTACAGGTTAATATGTTAAATATAATGCTTTTTTCCATTCTACCGGAAATGTGCCGTGAACCCACTGTTGCTATAGTAACGAACTACACTTTTACGTGCATCCGACATGCAATCTTATTTCACTGTTGTTGCTAATGTTGAGGTTATTTCAGCTTTGTACAAAGTTTGCTTCATACATTTAGTTTAACTGCATTGTTAAAGGTGCCCTAGAACTTCTTTTTAAAAGATGTAATATAAGTCTAAGGTGTCCCCTGAAAGTGTCTGTGAAGTTTCAGCTCAAAATACCCCATAGATTTTTTTTTAATTAATTTTTTTAACTGCCTATTTTGGGGCATCATTAACTATGCACCGATATATAGGTTGCGGCCCCTTTAATTCTCATGCTCCCCCTCCCCCGGAGCTCGCGCTTGCCTTGAACAGCATAAACAAAGTTTACACAGCTAATATAACCCTCAAAATGGATCTTTACAAGATCGTCATGCATGCTGCTTGCATACATCGGATCATGTGAGTATTGTGTTTATTTGGATGTTTACATTTGATTCTGAATGAGTCTGAAAGTGCTGCGTGGCTAAAGCTAACATTACACACTGTTGGAGAGATTTATAAAGAATGAAGTTGTGTTTATGAATTATACAGACTGCAAGTGTTTAATAATGAAAATAGCGACGGCTCTTGTCTCCGTGAATACAGTAATAAACGATGGTAACTTTAACCACATTTAACAGTACATTAGCAACATGCTAACGAAACATTTAGAAAGACAATTTACAAATATCACTAAAAATATCATGTTATCATGGATCATGTCAGTTATTATTGCTCCATCTGCCATTTTTCGCTATTGTCCTTGCTTGCTTACCTAGTCTGATGATTCTGCTGTGGACATCCAGACGTTCTGCCCTTGTCTAATGCCTTTCATAATGTTGGGAACATGGGCTGGCATATGCAAATATTGGGGGCATATACCCTGACTGTTGCGTAACAGTCGGTGTTATGTTGAGATTCGCCTGTTTTCCAGAGGTCTTTTAAATAAATGAGATTTATACAAGAAGGAGGAAACAATGGAGTTTGAGACTCACTGTATGTCATTTCCATGTACTGAACTCTTGTTATTCAACTATGCCTAGATAAATTCAATTTTTAATTCTAGGGCACCTTTAATGAGGGCAAGGTATACCATTAAACTGTGTGCATGCATTTTAGACACTTACATTGTTCTTGCTCATCCATGCAATAACTGCTTCCTTGTATGAGCCGAGTTTTCTATTTACTTCAACTGCTCATTGCTCTGGTAATATCAATGGTATGACCCATTTCAGGAGCTGCCAAACTTACAATTTAAAATCAGAATATGAGCATAGCTCACTTAAATTCACCGAAATAATGTAACGTTAGATTGAATGTCAAAGCCCAGTTTGAACGTAAAGTAAAGCTTGCAGTAATTTTCATTTTAAAGTGAACTAATCCTTTCAGTCTTTTCAGCTAAATGGCAACATATTTAGGTGGACACACCACATCTACTATTTCACATACAAATGGGATACCTTTAGCTTTCTTCCTCACACACATAAACACCTCAGCATTGTTGGTCAAGGACAGCTCCTGGTGATTAGTAGTCAAGCTGCATTGCTGTTCAAGGACTACGACAGGAAGAGTCCCAGTTATTTTAGGATGACACGCTTGGTAAATTACATCAATGAGACGGAGGCACTTTCATTTCAAACATGCCGTAAATAACACAAAACCCCAGAAAATCTCTCAATATACTTCAGTATTAACATCTAGTAACCTTGTGAGGTCAATAATGCACCATTGACTTAAAAACTGGTAAAACTATTTTAAATCTGAGCGAATCCGGTATTAATTTTTCATAAGTAAGACAAAAGAAGCTGAAAGAAGATGAGAACGGAGGAGAGAAGAGAAAGAACAAGGGCAGAAAAATGCCTGATTCAATAACCAAAACATCCTTCTCCATTTATTCATTTACTTGCTCATTCTAGTGTTAGACTGTTTTGCTGCAGCTGTCCTCAGCAATGCACATCCTCTGCAGTGTTACACTAATGATAAATACACCAGTCGAGACGAGAAAGTGGGGGGAGTGTCTGTCTATTTAGTTAGCCTTGTACCGGCAGTCTCAATGAGTGCAATATTGATCTGTCAGACTATACCCCTAAAGTCAGCTTACTGGAATCTTAAACTTTCTGTTCTTATAAAAAGTACTGCGGCGGGACCATGGGACAGTGATGGTATCAGATGGTAATACTTTGAAATGTACATGTATTGAATATGTACCATATTCGTGTGTACAAAAAAAATCTATTTAGTCCCTCTAAAGGGAATGAAGGTGCATAATAAACTTGGCATTAGAAATTTTCTAATGAGTATTTTCTAAAATAGACATCCTTCACCTTCACCGTGCCTGTTTATTTAGATTAAAAGTAGAGTGCGCCCTTCCCCTGGAGGAGGGCACTAAAAGGTCATCGGAATTTGTATTCACAAACATGCATGGCATTGAAATATTGGGTAAACACGCACATACGCACACACTAACAGGAATACATTGAGCAAAGTCAAAAGGTAATTCTGGACACTGGAGCTTTTTTGCAAAGTCATTTATTCTATAGCGTTTTGTTTTAGATACTTTCTTATGATTTCAGTTAATATGAGACACTCTGGAATATAATTAGATATGTTATATTAGATATCCGTCCATTTCTCCTTGTCTAGAGGATGACTTTGCATATTTCAACTTGGCACGAACCAATGGCGTCACTAACATCAGACTTGGCATGATATATCTTGAGGTGCCAAATTTAAATACACAAAAGTGCAAATGAGAGAAAAATAGGGGAATTTAACATTTAAAGGGCACCTATTAAGCCCCTTTTCACAAGATGTAATATAAGTCTCTGGTGTCTCCAGAATGTGTGTGAAGTTTCAGCTCAAAATACCCCACAGATCATTTATTATAGCTTGTCAAATTTGCCCCTATTTGGGTGTGAACAAAAACACACCAATTTTGTGTGTATCCCTTTAAATGCAAATGAGCTGCAGCTTCCAGCCCCCTTTCCAGAAGAGGGCGGAGCTTTAACAGCTCGCGCTTCGGTCGCTCAACAACAACAAAGCTGGAGAATCTCACGCAGCCAAAATGAGGATTGTCAGTAACGGTGTTCAGCCTTACATTGTTCAAACCGGAGTCGACACTGATGGAGAGACTCAGGAAGAAGTTACAACTTTTAGAATGAAACTGGATGTGCTGGCCTTTGCAAATAAACATAGCCTTTTAATGTCTTGTCTTTACAGAAAACATACACAGTTTTTTAAGACAATCACCTTTTACACTGTTCTTTTCAAACGTGTGGTTAACAAGGTTTAAAATACACGACAGACATCTGGTCTCTTAAGACAATAGCTTTAGCTGCATTTGTTGTGTTACTGGCTAAGAGGCACATCAACTGAAATGGCGATTTGCTCAAAAATCATAAAAAATAAACAGTGTGATACTTTTTCTGGAGGTGAAGCTGAATCACGAACAGTAGGTAAGGATCCATCCTTGAGTAACAACTTTTTAGCAAAGCCTGTCTTGTATTGTCCCTCGTTCACAAAGCAGTCTGGAGTGAAATGAATTTAGGTGTATTTTGGGGCACATTACCTTCAAAAATAAAACGAATCCACTGCGTCCTTAGTGGCTCAGATGTTGGGAGAAAATGAAAAATCTTTTGTTCACTCTTACACCCAACAACAGAACAGCGGGACTGCTTACGAGACGTTGCCACTACAGCTGCTCGAGCGCTGAGAAAATGGTGGACATCGTACAACTTGCTGAGGGTGGAAGCTATGGTAATGCAGGACTGTCAGTCAGCGTCCGTGGGCGGGGCCTGAGCAGTATGACATCACACTGCTCAGAGAATCAAAACGGCATGTCTAATAAGACTGCTTTGGTTTAATGGGGATTTACAAGAGGGTAGGGTAGTTGTGTCCACACACTGCCAACGCACATTTATGTCTAAACATCATGTAAAAGTGGATTTTGTATAATAGATGCCCTTTAAGCACTTGCCTACTAATTTTATGGTGCTTGTTTGTCCTTTGTGCAGCTTGGTACTACTGACTCATCTTACCCCACCGTCCCCTGTTATATACTGCATCCATTAAATTAACAGTGTTATTTTAGTATTATTAATATACTGTTATAGTTTTTATTATGGCTGAGTGATTTATCGCACAATATAAAAAATAACATTGAACTTAAATGCGATTATCGCTTAAACATGATTCTTAGTGTGGCTAAGAAATTGCAAAGGCTACGATTATTTTTTTTTATGCGCAGCTTGTCAGTGAAGTATGGCTCCAAATGTTAATCCATTTGAAGCACTGCGAGTTTGAGTCGCTTATAATGTACATTTGAAAAAGCAACACGCGTCAAACATCTTTCCAGACATGAGAAGCGTTTATTAAAGGTGCCCTCGAATGAAAAATTGAATTTATCTTGGCATAATGTTACGTAACAGTCGGGGTGTACGCCCCCAATATTTGCATATGCCAGCCCACGTTTCCAACATTGTAAAAGGCATTAGACAAGGGCAGCCAGTATTAACGTCTGGATGTGCACAACCAAATCATCAGACTAGGTAAGCAAGCAAGAACAATAGCGAAAAATGGCAGATGGAGCAATAATAACTGACATGATCCATGATAACAAGATATTTTTAGTGATATTTGTAAACTGTCTTTCTAAATGTTTCATTAGCATTTTTGCTAATATACTGTTAAATGTGGTTAAAGTTACCATTGGTTATTACTGTATTCACGGAGACAAGACTGTCATTATTTTCATTTTTAAACACTTGCAGTCTGTATAATTCATAAACACAACTTCATTCTTTATAAATCTCTCCAACAGTGTAGCATTAGCCGTTAGCCACGGAGCACTATCAAACTCATTCAAAATCAGAAGTAAACAATATAACAGTATACAATACTCACATAATCCAACGCATGCATGCCGCATGCATGACGAACACTTTGTAAAGATCCATTTTGAGGGTTATATTAGCTGTGTAAACTTTAAGGCACTGTTTAAGGCAAGCGCGAGCTCTGTGGGCGGAGAGCACGGGATTTAAAGGGGCCGCAGCATAAAATCGGCGCGTTTATAATGATGCCCCAAAATAGGCAGTTAAAAAAATTAATAAAAAAAAATATATGGGGTATTTTGAGCTTAAACTTCACAGACACATTCAGGGGACACCTTAGACTTATATTACATCTTTTAAAAACATAATCTAGGGCACCTTTATCATCTTGTCCAACAAAAGACATTTAATAACATGTTTTTACTCCAAACTCACTTCATAACGACAGTTGAGCATCCTTCTGTGAGATGATGTGGCTTCTTACACAGAATATCTTCTGTTTATTCAGCTACAGCGATATGAAGCATGTTATCTTCTTCTGCGGCAGGGCATAGTTAGAGTTTCTGCGCAAGAGTGCCCTCTGGCTTTCAGATGGAGAAGCATTTACTACTGATCACAGAGCCGAACATCTCTGACAAGCTGCGCCTTTGCAAAATCGCGTGCGGTTTAATCGCGATAAATCGTGCAGCCCTAGTTTTTATTAATTGTTTTAATTAGCTTTTATTTTTACATTTTCAGTTTTAATTTTAATTTAATTTTTCATTTTGTTATGTGCTTTTTTCATTTTAAATTCTTTTAATTTTTATTATTTCATTTCTTTTTATTTCATTTTAGTTCAGTTTTAGTTCCAGTTAGTAATTTTAAGTGTTCATCTTAAATTTATTTCAGTTAAAAATAAGTTATTATTCATCTAATTTCTTTTTCAACTTTTTAAATTAACAATTCATTTTTAATAGTTTTAGTTAACGATAATAACCCTGGAAAATAACAGGCCAAAATACCAATAAGAAAGAGGAACACTGATTTTCAAATTCAAATCTACACTACATTTTTAAATACCCCTTTTAGTTGCGTTTTACACAACCTACATGAAAAGCCATCAATATCATATAAAACAAGCAAAACAAATGATACTATTATAATTGCACAATGATAATTGCACATGATAATAATGTGTCCCACAATCATGACAGTGATAATGGGTTGAAATGACAGAGGTATTGTGCAGATGACAGATATTTGTGTTTGTGTGTTTTTAGCATGTAATCACTTCATTTATTGGACACAGAAGCCTGATGGACAGACAGAGAGAGAAAAAGAGACATGGCTTCAGCAAATACATGGATAAAAGAAACAAACAGGCATTTGTGTGTCATGTTAATTTGCATGTAATTGTTTGTAGACCGCTATAGTACCATCATCCATATGCAACAAACACATACAAAGAGGTAGGTGCATGGTGAAATAAAAACATAGTGCACAATGTGCATTGAACAACACAAACAAATGGAAACCCATTATGTGTGATGAATCTCATTATGTCATATCCAACTGTGCAAAGCATCTACAACTCCCACATGTGCCTCTGCTAATGCTACATACCTGCATGACATCATGATTATGCAGTACATTAACACGCTAACATCACACATTTGTATTCTTTGACAGGCCACTTCTGTTTTCACTTAAGAAAACTGACAGTTGTTCCAATATATGTTGGAAAAGAAGCAAACCGCTACAATCAGTCCAGCTCTGATATTTATTTGTTTCTGTGGACTTGCACTGTTGAACTACGGCTGTAATTTAATGTGGTGTTTAAAAACGGAGCAAAATCCAATCATCCCATCTACAGATGCTGTTTCTGTCGGCCGCTCTGAAATAATGATTTGATTGCGGGCGTCCTCTTGCCTCACATGCCCCGATTCACCAAGTACTAAGCCTGGATGAAGCTTAGTGCGGACTACCCAGATGGACAATCCTTAAATGCATATATATGTATTATAGGAACATTTTCGGTCAGTGCGTATATTTGAGTGTGAGTGAACATTTCAGTATGTTCCACTAGGTCAAAGATTTTATTTTAATTACATAGGCCAAAAACATAGTGCACAGCTTGGGTCAGGGATCAGTGATTAAGGTTTCCCATCATGCACATATAGCCTCTGGCATTCACAGGGAGCGTGGCTTGTTTACTGCAGGGATAATCAAAGTCACCAAATGTTGGTTATTTAGTTGCTTCAATCCCTCCACATTATAATAATCCCATGATGGCAGATGTGCAGATATAGCAGGTTATATTAGAATGCCTTAAAGGAAACAAAATTCAGATTCACAGTTGAAAATCCCTAGGATCAACCTGCATTCATTCCTGGCTTACAGTATAAAGGATTTGTAAGGATATTTTATGGAGCACTGGAAGCTTCTTGTCACCAAAACAAATTCCTTGTGTGTGCAAACATGCTTGGCAAAAAGCTCTATCTGATTCTGGAGTTGATGAGGAATTAAAAGATGCCAAAAACATTTTACAGTGGAAAAAAAAAGCATTGCTTGCCTATGAAAAACTTGCCACCATAATGCTAGGGGGGATGGTTGCCAGGGCGTTGCTAAGTGGTTGCTATGAGTGATGTTTAACTTTCTTCACACTGCAGGTGAAATTCAATTTCTTAAATGTTATTGATTAGATGTTTTCCGACTGTAGGTTTTATGTGACCAGATTTGACTTTTTTCTGTTCAGACTTCAGTCACTTTTGCTAATGCGTTCATATCGGTTGTTATAGTAAAGAGGAAAACTTGCATGTGATAATATTCAGTAATTAATGTTAAATAGATTGGTTAAGATTTAATTAGGTCAGTATCCAAAACTCAAGTGCATGTGCTTGTAAAAAAAAAGAGGACTTATTACAGAAATAATACACTTTAAAGGAATATATGGTAACACTTTATTTTACATTCTCATTGTTACACGTTACATGTAGTTACTGTAGTAATAACTTTACATTATGCATAATTACATGCAATTAACCCTAAACCAAACCCTCATCCTAACACTAACCCTATAGTAAGTACAAGTAGTTAATTATTACTACTCAGTACTTACACGTATAATTACAATGTAACACGGACACCTTAAAATATAGTGTAACCAATATACTTAAGTCTGAACTGATTGTAATGTTTTCGGACACTTAATTAGATGTCATTTACAATTAAATGAAAATGTATTATAGTTTAAAATTATATTAAATGCAATTAGTTCAACTTGAGAGTGCTTCTGTTTTGACATACTTAAGTAGGACTTAAATATATCAGTCGCCGTGTTACAGTGTAATTATACATTTAAGCACTGAGTAATAATAATTAACTACATGTACTTATTATAGGGTTAGGGTTAGGTTTGGGGTTAGTCACATGTAATAATGCATAATTTATAGTTATTTCTACAGTAACTGCATGTAACTTGTAACAAGGACACTAAAATAAAGTGTTACCAATATATCTTTATATATAATTTCATAATTACTTCTGTTGTCTGTACTGAGAAGGATGACACTAAGTACTTTATCAATTCTATTGAAATGTCTATATCATGTATTTAAATATATTTGTAATTACACATTTGTAATGATGTTTAGTACATTTAAAATGAATTAACTTTAAATGCAACATCAAATAACACACTACAATTGTAATTATAATCAAATACTTAGTCGACACATTAACGTAAGTGTACTTTAAAGCATGACAAAAGATTATAAAACATAATGGCCTGGTTTCACAGACAGGGCTTAGATTAAGCCAGGATTAGGCCTTAGTTCAATTAGGACATTTAAGTAGCTTTTATAAACGTGCCTTAGAAAAAAAAACATTACTGGTGTGCATCTTGAGACAAAACAATGGCACTGACGTATTTTAAGAAACAGTCATGAAAGTGTATGCTCTTTAAATACACTTAAGCAGCCTTTTATTCCATTAATATTATATTATCTGCAAGTACAGTTTTTTAAATATATATTTAAGATTTAAAGCAGGGAATATAAGTTTAAAACTCAGAGTTTGCTCTAAGTATGTCTTCATTAATGAGTCAGATCATGGCAAAATAGAAACCTTTAGTCTTCCATCATATTTTAACTGCAATAAACAGTTTGGTATGACAGTTTTCCTACTTCCATCCACTCCATGTTGATTGTTGGCAGGCAGCACACATAATCCACCTCTGACCATAGTAATGGTCACTTTTTACTTCTACAATGGAGTGCTGGCAAAGAGAGATACGTTTGTCCCCATAAACTGATGAGCTCTTCACCCTTCGATACCTCTTAAAAATGTTTCCATCCAGCCCTCTATGAACCTGAGCCAAGCGCTAATGGATCTGAGACTTCTCCTTAATAAACCTCTCATGACCAATGACCTGACAAAGCTACAAATTAGGTGATTCAGCTTAGATGTAAAACAACTCTTAAAGCATTTAAAAGGCTTCCTCGCTGAAGCTTCCGACTGTTCATTTTATTGTGGGCCGAAACAAAGGCAAGACGTCTTATTGAAGGCTCAGCCTGCCAACCGACCACCACCACCACAACAACAACTGCGACAACAAAACTTCTAAAAGAAACTTAATTTGCTCTCTGAACTTTCCCCACCATTCATCAATACAGAGACAGGGGATTAAATTGAGTTTGTCCGGGACCAGGGCAGGCAGACATGGGTCTTTTACTGGAGTGTTAAACACAAGCTCCGGGGCCGCTCTCTCTGACTGTCAGGTGAAGGTCTCAGTCTAAACTGCAGCCAAGATACTGATGAAGACTGGCACAGTAATAGCTGTAGCTGGGCAGATGCGGGATGCGTGTTTGTCTTCTCCCAGGTTACGAAGGGAAGACTGGTTTGACTCACCAAAAATGTGTTAAGATAAAAACTTAGGGCCAGTTTAGACCTGAAATTTATATCTGTCTCAGGTGTACAGCCCTAAATACAGGTGTCAACAGTGGCCAAAATGTTTTTGTGATTTGATCACTCAAATCTCATTCAAGAGTAATCACGCATCTGTCGTAAACATTAATCTTGAAGCATCTTGGATAACGATGAAGGTTCTCCTATTTATTAAAGGGCACCTATTATGCAAAATTCACTTTTACATGGTGTTTGACCATAAATGTGTGTTGACAGTGTGTGAGCAAAACCACCCTAGAATGAGAAAAATCCACCCAGTGGTTTTTTTACAATCTCAATAATTCATAAGCACTGTCTCAGAATGCCCTGTTCTAAGATTGCTCTCACTGTGACGTAGAATTGCGCTAAGCCCCACCCACGTGGTTTGATTGACAATCTGGTTTTGGCATAGACCCATCCTCCATTGTTTCAACGACAGCCGGTAATGTCTCCTAAGAAAGTGTTCTGTTGTGGGATGTAATAATGAATATAGTAGTTTTCACTTACTTCCGACATCAGAGCCACTGAAAACGCAGTGCATGGATTTTATTTACGAAGGAAAGGCGCCACTCAAAATTCCAAAATACGTTTATGTTTGCGCGCATCATTTTTTGACTGACTGTTTTGAGAACGAGGGTCAATTCAAAGCAGGTCTTGCTTCAAAGTTAATCCTCAAGTGTGGATCGTTGCCTACTGTTCGCGATCCAACGTCACCTCCAGAAGAAGTAAGTGTGTTTAATGTTTTTTTGAGCAAATAGTCACTTCAGTGGATGTCAGCCAGTTCAATAACAAATGCGTCTAAAGTTGTTGTCGTCGTTGTAGAATGTCTGTGTATATAATTTAGACCTTGTTTGTATAGTGTGTATCCACACGTATATATATATATTTTAAAGATATTGTATTAAAAACTGTGTATGTTTACTTAGCAAACGTTATCACAGTATTTGTGTTTGTAGTTTCAAAAAAATGCGCGAACGTTATCACAGTGTGTGTGTGTGTGTGTGTTGCACATCCATAATTGCAAAGGGGACGCGATTAAAACTCTATAAGTACATAAATGTATCAAATAACCATTCAGAGACGTCCTGCTCCATTCTCAGTTGTGTTTCTTCTGCCGGAGTCTCTTCATCATCTGGGTCTGATTCCGGTTCAAACATGTACGGCTGAATGCCATACAAAACAGCGGGTCTCTCACTCTCAGCCATTCTGCTTCTAACGACTGTTTATTGCCATAGGTATGCAAGTTACGCCCTCATCCAAAGGCAGGGCGGGGATATGCAGCTCATTTATATTTAAGGTGGTACACACCAAAACAGCTCTTTTTAAAACAGGCCCCAAAAATGACATTTTCAAATGGTTATAATAAATTAACTGTGGGGTATTTTGTGCTGAAACTTCACAAATACATTCTGGGGACACCCAAGGCCAATATTACATCTTGTAAAAAGGGGCATAATAGGTGCCCTTTAAAATATAATAACAATATATCAATCAAATTATATTGCCATGTCTGCTAGCTTTGAGGTCATCTATATGCTATTGAACTGGTTCGTAAATAAACAATTGTTACTTTATTTATCTATTGTTGTAACTACAGTCTGTGGCCAGGGACGGATTAAAGCATAGGCTAACCTAGGCTGCATGATCAGGGGGCCTATGTGATCAGGGGAGCCATGCTCAGCGGTTTTTACAAATGTTTTCTTATTAATCTATTTTTACAGTACTAGTAATTACTAGTGTTACTGGGTGGAGGTCTTAAAATAACAAGCAACTGACGCACGCACAGCACGCATGACCGATTTTAGGGGCAGTTCTCATGTCGCGTCTAAAAATGACGCCACTTTCTCCTTCTTTTCAAAGCACGGCAGTGGTGTCTGCCGTTGTAAGCAACCATGAGCTGTGCTCTCCGTGACAGCGAGGAAGTTTCAACAAAGGATAAATGGATTTCCAGCACCAAAAACAGAGTGCTCATTTTCTAAACTGCCACTTGTCAAGAACAGGTACTGTTAATCTGACAATGCCCAATGCCACTGGATCACAGCGCTGTCAATCACTGCCTTATTCAATGCCCATTGTTGCCTGTAAATTTGGGAATGCTCAATGCTGTCAATGCTTTACAAATGTTGTAAAGCCTTTTTACCATGCCTATAAAGCTGATCGGTTTGCTGAGTTTTTCAAATAGGAGGAGAGACCACAGACCAGATCTTGCACTGTGTCAATATTCTGATTACTTTCATGTGACTGATCAAGCTATTAGCTAGTATGAGTAATAAAATGCTTTCTTTGTGTCCGGATTTGACTGCAATAATAATGCAAAAACTGACACTTCAAATTAACTTAACAAAAAACTAAAGTAGTAAAAAACTAAATGACTAAAGTAGTATCTAATAATATCTAAATATAGGCTATATCCAAATGCAAAACCTATTACAATTAAATTATTATGTCTGGAAAGCAATGTACACAGCCAAGTTTATATATTTTTATAGGGCTATACAGCCATCTAGTGGTTACACCTTGGTATTACAGTGATAAATGGTTCATAATTTGGAGGTAAATATTAGTACCGTAAAATCCACTTATAGCAGTGGTTCCCAAACTGGGGTACGCGTACCCCTTGGGGTACGTGAGGTGACAACAGGGGGTACGCGAACAAATGCTGAGTAGTTCATTTAATTCTACCTTAAAATAATATTAAAACCGAGCCAAAATGTCGTAAATCCAGTACATTTAATCAAATTACCTCATCATTTGGATTAAAACTGACTGTATCCACACAAGCAGCATACATATGATAGATTGCGTGCAGAATCTGCTGCCTTAAATCGCGCTTACTGTCGTTCTCGACAATGCACCTTTGTGCATGTACAGTAGGGATTTAGCACTTTACTCGCATGAAGAACAAATAAAGACACAGATAATGGATTAATTTCGATTTAAGACTCAAACTTTCTCCGATACAAAAACATACCTTGTGTGAGTTCTTGTATTTAATGATGATAATAAGCAAGAACGCAATTGTTCCCAAATATCCACATGACTGCAAACGTGACATTATTATACAACAGGTCAAAAAAACCGTACATTTTAAACACAGTAGCCTACTGTCTGTATTTACTATTTTGCAATGAAATAATAGTTCTAACGAAACCACAGCAGAACTACAACACACGTCTCTGTTTCAATTCTGCGGCTTTGAACGAATCATGAGAGTCAATGATTCAATGATTCATTCATAGCCACTTGCTTCGTTACTGAATGAATGACTCGATGACTCACTCATAAAAACAGTGACTTGCTGCCACCTACTGGCGGTTTTAGTTTAATATTTAAAAGGTTTACTTAGTTTTACCATCATTGCATATTTCTCTATTGAACATTTTTATATATTATTTTTTTATTTTATAACATTATTTATTTTATAAAGTTATTCATAAAGGTAAAAATATGCACTGGAAAATCAATTTAGGGGGCAAATATTGTCCCTTAATGGTAAAGGTGTAACTGCAGTCGAAGTGGAAGAGAGGGGGTACGCAGAAGGATGGTAATCCCTTCAGGGGGTACTCCAAGCAAAAAAGTTTGGGAACCACTGACTTATAGCATGTACTTCTGTTTTCCTCTTAAAAACCAAAGATTGAATCACCTCACTCGAATAGCCATTAGCCTATTAGTGATATTTATTTTTTAACTAATATTTGTGACGATTATTAGTGATACAACATACAAGTTATGAAGTAAAATACTTTGCTTCCGCCAGACCGCCTTCCATATTCAACTTACGAAGAACACGCGACACCAGTTTTTTGCGTAAGTTGAATACAGAAGCGGTCTGGTGGAAGCTAGATATTTTACTTCATAACTTGTTAAATATGGATTTTTTTTTTTTTTTTACACAAACGCATCACTTCACTTCAGAAGCAGTGTTAATTTCGTTGACGAATAATTTTCGTCATAATTTTCGTCAACGACATTTTTCACAGACGAAAACGAGACGATGACTAAATAAAAATGTGTTTTGAATGACTAAAACTATGACTAAAATCTACTCTAATATTCGTCAACGAATAAAAACGAGACGAAAATGAAAGAGAGGGACGATTTGGGAAGATATCCAGTCAGGAATGCTGTCCTGTGTGAAAGATGCGCACATTTGAAGTGTAACGTGCTGATCTAACCGCGGGAAACGCGGCGCTGTTGCGCGCTCTACAGGCTCGCGCAGCAGCACTTCAGACTGCTTAGTAATTAATGAATAGCGCACATTTATGCCAAGAGATTGCTTATAAACTAATATTGATGAATTACGACAATGTTTACTACACTATGTTTATATGGTAATGTGTTGTAGGTTGTAAGAATGCATATTTATCTCCCTCATTAGTAGCCTGCTACTACAATAGGCTACAACGCAGGCTGCAGACATTTCAGAATAAGAGTCACGGTGTATTTCGGGATAGTTAATAATTATTATTTTTTTCCTGGTCATTATTGTTATTTTGTTTACACAATAAACTGTATTTAATTTAATTTCTATTTAATTCATAGTAAACTACTGTATCTTCTGTCACAGGAAGGAAAGACTAAGAACATTATTTGACATATTATTCAATATATTTTACAAGTAGGCCTATAAGGGTTATTATAGTTAACTAAACCTAAAACCAAAGAAATCTTCATTATTTGAAATAAACTAACTGAAATAAAAAATAAATATATATAAAAAATGTAAACTTATTTTATTTAATCTAGTTTCTAAGCTTTACCATAACCTGAGGTATTAAAATAACAGAAATAAAAACTTTGACATTTTAAAGCAAAAACTAAAAGACATAAACACAAAAAATTAAAAATCTAAAACTAAAAATCAAATCTAATAAAATTTTAAACAAAAACTATAGTACCTCAATGATAAGTGTGTCAATCCCTGAAATATGCTGATTTTGCTCTTTCGTGTCTTTTTGCACTTGAACGTCAAAAACCGTCTGCTTTGGCCAGCAAAGTACAGTTGGGTGAACATAAACAGTTTGGGGAATATCAGATGTACCTATATCAGTGTATAGGATCTGTGTATTGTTAGAGAAATGCTTTATGCATTACAATTTAACTAAATTATTTTAGTCAACTAAATCTACTGTAGATTTAGTCGACTAAAATCTTATGATATTTAGTCGACTAAAACTAGACTAAAACTAAAACAATTTCCGATGACTAAAATATGACTAAAACTAAATGGCATTTTAGTCAAAAGACTATGACTAAAACTAAATCAAAATTTGCTGTCAAAATTAACACTGTTCAGAAGGCCTTTATTAACCCCCCGGAGCTGTGTGGAGTACGTTTATGATGGATGGATGCATCAGAAAGAAGAAAGTCATATACAGATAGGATGGCTTGAGGGTGAGTAAAGCTTGGGGTAATTTTCATTTGAAAGTGAACTAATACTTTAAAGCCTGTCAATCAACTTTAGAGCGCCACCCTCAGGCTGAATAAAACAGTAAACCTCTGCCAAAAGTTTGTCTGCTTGTGTTCAGTGATTAGAATATAAAGCTTACAAAATGTGTATCATTAACTAGCGCTAAGACCCACAATCTGCCCTACCTAAATTTAAGATCAGGAGCCGCTAATGACTACAGTGACATTTTACTAAAATATTTAGTTTGGTTTGGTTTCATAGTTTGGTGTGATTTGTTGCACTTGTTTTCCAATGTGTAGTGCTAATAGGACAAAGCATGTTCTGATGTAGAAAAACAATTTCAGAAAGAAGTACAATTCACCTTGAACAAAAGCACTTCTCCTCAGTCAAGTTTGTTCCAACAGTAACCCGTATGGCTCCAGAACTCCTGTTGCGACTATGAGCGAGTGGGGGGTAAATATGGCCTGCAGCCCTGAAAACAGTAGAAGGAAAGAGGTCCCTTGATAGCATTCACGCAAGAACAGCTTGACCCAGCACAAGTCTGTTTATAGAGCTTTGAGTTACAGGCATGCAAGGTCTTGGCACACATGCATCTGACACTTGGTAGAAGATTAACTAGATGCCAACAGTGAATGGTTGCCATTATCCTCAACAACAATGAAGAAAACTTTACAAGGTAGAAGAAAATCTTAATATGGCTTAATTTGCTTAATTGTGTTTGGCACAGTGTTGTAAACACACTCTTTCCATAACAACACACTTATACACGGACAAAAATGAAAGAGTGCACAACTGAATAAAATTAATGACGCTTTTATTAAAAAATGTGGAAAAAAATGAACAGTTCTTTTTTTTTTTTTTTTTTTTTTTTAAAGTCTCATATGTTCACCAAGGTTGCATGTTTTTGATGAAAAAAATACAGTAAAAACATAATATTACTACTTGTCAAATATTACTACCATTTAAAATAATTGATTTATACACTGTTTGATTTTCACAGTTAAAATGTTTGTACAGTGTTGGGTCACTTAATGCTAAAAGTAAAATCTGGCTACTGAGGCAAAACAGATCTACATTTCATTGTAAAAGCAAAATAACAAAATAAAGAAGAAAATGTGAGGCCAAGGTGCTGGATATTTTTGTAGAACCTTGAAAACAGGCCCAATGAATAGAAGCAATCAGAGAGACCCACAAAATCCCGCCATTTATGCCGAAGCTTTCCTAAAGGGTAGAGGATTTCAAAACAGTTCCAACTTAATGCCCTAAGAGCAGGAACCAATCAAAATCAGCCTAACCTCTGAATGGGATCCAATCCAAGGACTCAGAGAAGGAACAATGACAAATCGAACTCTACCTAGATTAATATCAGAGACCCAATCACCCAGAATGCCACTGTGAGAGAGCGGCATCAGGTGGAACGCTTTAACCAGGGTCAGCCTCAGAACAAGATGCAGGCAAACCTAGAAGATCAGGACTGCCAAACATCAAAACAGTCAACACAAAAGCCCATTTCAGGCAATTCTGCCAAATGAGAGCACATCAGGCCTGAAAGAGAAAAGAAGATTTAGCCTGACAGATGTGGATGTGTTGAACTGTGTGGATGGTGATTAAGACAGGAGGAAGATGGATTGCAAACAGGAAAAGGAAATCAGAACTCAGGCAATCTCCTTTCTGCAGTACAAATTGCTCACTTTACAAAACAGATTTTTTTTTTTTTTAATATCAAACAAACTAAAGCAGATCATACAAAAACATAAAAATGGGAATGTACAAATTCATAGGAGTTTGCTTTGAGAGTGTTTGGCAGCACCACATAGTGATGTTGTAGTGCCACGTTAAAATAAAAAAAAAAGGGAAAAAATAAAGCATCAAATATTTTATAAAAGGTCATAAATGACATGACTTCATTCTCTTACATTTTATTTTATTCTCAAAATATTACTATAATCTCATAATTTTGCACCTTTTTTCTCATAAAAGTATGGTGTAATACTCAAAACGCAACAAAATACAGCAACGTGCTGCAAATACTGACAATGCAATCCAAATACAGAAACACACTGCAAATACTCACACCACAACAAAATACAGCAACGTGCTGCAAATACTGACAAAGCAATCCAAATACAGAAATGCACTGCAAATACTCACAATGCAAAACAAATACAGAAACACGCCACAAATACTCAGAACACAAACAAATATAGAAACACGCTGCAAATACTAACAATACAACCAATACAGAAACACACCGCAAATACTCAAAATGCAAAGAAATATAGAAAAGCGCTGCAAATACAACACAAAATAAATATAGAAACACGCCGCAAATACTCGCAACACAAACAAATATAGAAACGCGCTGCAAATACTGACAACGCAATCCAAATGCAGAAATGCACTGCAAATACTCACAACGCAAAACAAATATAGAAACACACCACAAATACTCACAACGCAAACAAATATATAAACGCTCTGCAAATACTCACAATGCAAAACAAATATAGAAACACGTTGCAAATACTCACAACGCAAACAAATATAAAACCGTGCTGCAAATACTGACAACGCAACCAAATACAGAAACGCACTGCAAATACTCACAACGCCAAACAAATATAGAAACATGCCGCAAATACTCACAACGCAAATATAGAAACGCGCTGCAAATGCTCAATGCAACCAAATACAGAAACATGTTGCAAATACTCACAATGCAAACAAACATAGAAAAGCACTGCAAATACTAACCAACCAAATACAGAAACACGCTGCAAATACTCACAATGCAAAACAAATACAAAAACGTACTGCAAATACTCACAACACAACCAAATACAGAAACGCGTTGCAAATACTCACAACGCAACCAAATACAGAAACACGCTGCAAATACTCACAATGCAAAACAAATACAAAAACGTACTGCAAATACTCACAACGCAACCAAATACAAAAACACGTTGCAAATACTAACAATGCAACCAAATACAGAAACACATTGCAAATACTCACAATGCGAAACAAATACAAAAACGTACCGCAAATACTCACAACGCAACCAAATACAGAAACACGTTGCAAATACTCACAACACAACCAAATACAGAAACACATTGCAAATACTCACAATGCAAACAAACATAGAAAAGCACTGCAAATACTAACAATGCAACCAAATACAGAAACACGCTGCAAATACTCACAATGCAAAACAAATACAAAAACGTACTGCAAATACTCACAACGCAACCAAATACAGAAACATGTTGCAAATACTCACAATGCAAACAAACATAGAAAAGCACTGCAAATACTAACAATGCAACCAAATACAGAAACAAGCTGCAAATACTCACAATGCAAAACAAATATAAAAACGTACTGCAAATACTCACAATGCAACCAAATACAGAAACATGCTGCAAATACTCACAACGCAACCAAATACAGAAACATGTTGCAAATACTCACAATGCAAACAAACAGAAAAGCACTGCAAATACTAACAATGCAACCAAATACAGAAACACGCTGCAAATACTCACAATGCAAAACAAATACAAAAATGTACTGCAAATACTCACAGTGCAAACAAACATAGAAAAGCACTGCAAATACTAACAATGCAACCAAATACAGAAACAAGCTGCAAATACTCACAATGCAAAACAAATACAAAAACGTACTGCAAATACTCATAACGCAACCAAATACAGAAATACGCTGCAAATACTCACAATGCAAAACAAATATAAAAAAACGTACTGTAAATACTCACAACACAACCAAATACAGAAACACGTTGTAAATACTCACAATGCAAACAAACATAGAAAAGTGCTGCAAATACTCACAACGCAACCAAATACAGAAACATGTTGCAAATACTCACAATGCAAACAAACATAGAAAAGCACTGCAAATACTAACAATGCAACCAAATACAGAAACAAGCTGCAAATACTCACAATGCAACCAAATACAGAAACATGCTGCAAATACTCACAACGCAACCAAATACAGAAACATGTTGCAAATACTCACAATGCAAACAAACAGAAAAGCACTGCAAATACTAACAATGCAACCAAATACAGAAACACGCTGCAAATACTCACAATGCAAAACAAATACAAAAATGTACTGCAAATACTCACAGTGCAAACAAACATAGAAAAGCACTGCAAATACTAACAATGCAACCAAATACAGAAACACGCTGCAAATACTCACAATGCAAAACAAATACAAAAACGTACTGCAAATACTCATAACGCAACCAAATACAGAAATACGCTGCAAATACTCACAATGCAAACAAACATAGAAAAGTGCTGCAAATACTCACAATGCAACCAAATACAGAAACACGCTGCAAATACTCACAATGCAAAACAAATACAAAAACGTACTGCAAATACTCATAACGCAACCAAATACAGAAATACGCTGCAAATACTCACAATGCAAAACAAATATAAAAAAACGTACTGTAAATACTCACAACGCAACCAAATACAAAAACACATCGCAAATACTCACAATGCAAACAAACATAGAAAAGCGCTGCAAATACTCACAATGCAACCAAAAACAAAAACAAGCTGCAAATACTTACAATGCAAAACAAATACAAAAACGTGCTGCAAATACTCACAACGTAAACGAATACAGAAATGTGCTGCAAATACTCACAATGCAACCAAATACAAAAACATGCTGCAAATACTCACAACGCAACCAAATACAGAAACATGCTGCAAATACTCACAACGCAACCAAATAC
The DNA here is from genome assembly GCF_018812025.1 of Megalobrama amblycephala. Taxonomy (NCBI): domain Eukaryota; kingdom Metazoa; phylum Chordata; class Actinopteri; order Cypriniformes; family Xenocyprididae; genus Megalobrama; species Megalobrama amblycephala. The sequence continues at coordinate 32,393,310 of NC_063062.1, read as the reverse complement.
AGAAACATACTGCAAATACTCACAACGCAACCAAATACAGAAACTCGCTGCAAATATCTGCAGCACATGTGTTGTCAAACTGATGAACATGTTTTCTTAAATTCGTTTTTTCTATTTGCATGAGGTTTCTTCATTTGCAGTGCGTTGAGCTCTCTTGGCCACCGTATAAAAGTCCTATTATGAGATTAATCTCAAAACATTAGGTCGTAGACAGAATAGATTCGTACTTTTTTATGTGGCAACAAAAAGCCTCCATTCTAAATGGAATTACAAAATAATAATCGTTGCCAAAACTGTCCTACTGCTGCTTCTACCCCGCACCCCATTTTCCAATGTTTGGAAATGCTTTAACAACATACAGTATGGAAAGATTAAAAATATTTGTTGGATCATTCCTATACTGCCAGTTCTTGTTGATGCCACTGAAGAGGTACACTGGAATGGTAATATAGAAGGCATATGCATTTAACTATAACCTCTGCACTAACATCCATTCAATCAAAGTAAGATGCAAGATGTTGTCATGGCAGCAATGTCATCAGCCTTTGTTAACTTGTTGATTGAGGGGGCTGGAGAGATTATGTCGCTGAGCATGATAGTTGGAGAAGACAAGGTGACAGCTGCTACTCTTCAAGCAGCAGTCAACATTCAGATGCTAAATTGGCACCAAACCTCAACAATGGCATCAAATGACCACTTTCACCAAACTCTACCCATCATTTCCCTCGAGTGCAATAGTTGGGTTCTTGAAGCAAAAACCTTTCAAACATTTCTAAATACATTTTCTCCATTTTTAATGATAACTTCAACAACCTCTGAACTCACAGTAGATCTGTCTTTAAAGGTTTTATCAATGGTATAAGCCTTTGTTGAAGCAATCCATTCACATTATTTCAACTTATTTTTTAAAATAATGTGTTTATGATGCTATGATGTACACTATGATGGTGTACAGAACATTCCACCAATCAAAGGGTCACAGTGAACAAATCACAGCATAAGAGCATGTAAATGGTGCAATCGAGTCGGTCTTGTCAGATTTTCAAATACTTTGCTTTAAAATTCAAATACTAATATTTTGCTTTAAATAAAAGTTGGAAATGTTGTGATTCACCTCATAGCTGGTTGATTTGGTTCATGGCTTATAACGCTTTAACAAAGACTTTTTTTTATAAATTCCAATGGAAAGAAATTATGGAAAAATACTTCCAGAATCAATGCCACTGAAAAAGTAGACGGCACTAATGCACTCTATTGGCCCTGAAGGGACTCCTATTCTTTAATTGTTTAGTTACAGACCCCTGTGTTTCACACAAAAATCAGGTACCAACGAATACAGATATCCCATCAGTCTGCTAATAACATTTTCTACTTTGGCACCATCCAATGAGATAATAAGAAAGCAAAAAAATCTGGTTCTCTCAAAAGTGCTATTAAATGTGAGTAATCTGCAGAGTATTTCCCCTGAAGCAGGCAATGATGTTCTACAATGTCTGTTTAAAGTCCCTAAGCAAATAGTCTTCCCTCTTCAGCCCAGCAGTCAAACATCAGTTCTAACGAGGCCTGATCTGATGTGAACTTCCCAGGCTGACTTCATTACCACCCAACTAAAGCATTTAACTACACGCTGTGTTAATAATGGAACCCTCCAGAAGCAGAGAAGCATTTACTACTCAAATCAATATGTGGCATGGTTGACTTAAAACTTCCTGACACTTGGAATTGACTATTCCTGAAAGAGTCTCTTCAAAATCTGTGCAAATTCGAGAGTTTATACCAGAGCTGCAAATGAAGATGTGACGTCCTCTAGGGTTCGGCTTTGGGACTTCTCTGGAGATGCAGAGCAATGAAGAAAATTAAGACAGATGTTATACATCTTCCCAGATAGTTTTTCTTTCCCCTCTTTTAAATCTCCTCCAGATTCTGGCATCTGGAAAAGCAGATGGTCATGCTGCCTTCAAGTTCTCCTGGGAAGTTCTTACTTAAGAGTTCAGAAGTCGTAATTATGTTGTGATATGCATTCAAAATTTCACATTTCTCTTTCTTTCTCATTTTATATAACTGATCATTTTATCTGTGTATATTCACAAGAGAGATTGATGACAGTAGTTTAGTCGAACCAGTCCATCTCCTTATAAACTGGCTAAAAGAGTAGTGCTTTCTGGCAAGCTTTATCACTATTCTACATCAACAGTTCATAAACTGTGTACAAAATAAACTTCACAATCAAAACTGACAATGACTACTTAAATATGACCAATAACAATTCGCTTTGTCAATAATTCTTTAATTTACACTGGGCTCTAAGAAAATCCAACCCATTGGTAATTAGACACTGTGGAGCCATTCATGTGTGTGCAACTCATAAATACTCATAAATAATAAGTTTCTTCTAGCAGTGTTGGAGGTAACACACAAAAAAAGTGTATCTTCACAAACGTAATGCACACTGATTATTTCTCTAAAACTATGCAGTTTACACTTAAGCTCAGGTATATTTAGTTAACTTAAGGGGATAGTTCACCCAAAAATAAAAATACAAAATTTTGTCATCATTTAATCACCCTCATGTAAATCTAAAACTATATGGCTTACTTTCTTCTGCAGAACACAAAAAGATATTTCAAAGTATGATGCCAAACAGATTTGGTGACCACTGACTTCAATTGCAAGGACAAAAAAACACTGAGATATTTCCCAAAATTTCTTCTTTTGTGTTGCACAGAAAAAAGAAAGAAAGAAGAAAATCAGGTTTGAAATTGACAATCGTCACTTTTGGGTGTACTGTCCCTTTAAAGGTGCTAAATAGGATGTTTTGTTTTATACATTTTTGCAAAATTACTTGAAACTGTCTTTACTAACTGATAAAAGACTATTTATTAGGTGCACTGAAAGGAATAATATTAATATACATCATCTGTGCACGAGGTAGGGCCTTAAAAACATCAGCCAATCGCGTAAACGATTGGCCCTCTGGCTTGTCAATCACTGCCATGATGTTCGTTGTGCGAGACGTGCGCGGCTGCGCGCTCCAGGAACTTTCCACACTCTACAGGCGCCGCATGCAATGTTTTTGTCAGGAGACAGGAGTAACAACTGCAGATTATGAGTTACTTGCGGTGAGTCCGACATAATGAATCCACTAACACGACACAGCGAATGCCGGTGGTAAACACTTGTGTTCCAATACTCGTGCACGAGTTTTGGGAGGCGTTCCCTCGAAATGAGCTGTGAAGGAGGGGGTTGTTCTTACGCATGCGCTCATTTCAAAAACTCACTAACAGTCTTTGGTTTCTCAGTCGACGAAAATATCCTCTTTAGCACCTTTAACTCAGGGTTGTTATAGTTAACAAAAACTATATATATATATATCAAGTAAAATATATTCTATATTATCATATATACTATATTATAGTATATTAAAATATACTATTTATTATCAAGTAAAATTTTGTTAATTGAAATAAAACAAATATTATAATGAAATAATATATTTAAAAAAAACTTAAACTAATTATTTTTCAGCTAGTTGCAAAGGCAACATTTCTCACTGAACGTCTTTCGAAGTTTGGTGCCACTAACCTGGCATATACAGTTTTTATTCCTATACTTGTATTAACCAGTACATTTTTGTTTGTTTTAGTCATATTTTTTTGTCTTTTGATGAAAATATCCTTTTAATATCCTATAAATTTAGTCAGCATTTCATTCATTTTGCAAAATTGTACCAAATATACCTAAATATTAACCAAGATTTTACATGAAAACAGTTACCAAAAAAAAAAAAAAAAGTTAATTAACATTTCAGAGCTTGCCAATTTTGTGTGCAATATGCATCAAACAGTCAGAGAACAGACTGGAGCCACTCTAGGGATGGAGAACTGAAAGTGTTGTACGTTTACAGCTAGGCTAATTAGGGATCACAGTCTTGTACCTGTGAGGATGTTGATGATATTCTAGCCGTTCAGCATGTCAGATTCAACACAACATCGACCACAACAACACAAGACAAAAACGACCTTCTATGTGTGATACCCATATCTCACTGCTCCTTCTCTTCCCCTACTGCTGTCTTTTCACCGACTGAAGATGAAACACTTGACGTGCCACGGGCTGGCCTCGCAGTCCCCGCGGCCTGAAGTGAGAAGGGAATTCCCTGCGCTGGGCTCAGAACTGCTGACAGATGGAGAGCCACACTGACAGTGCAGGTGTGAGATGGGCCAGACAATTGGATGATGCACTCCGAGGACTCTCTGCAGTGTCACAGAAGTTTTTAGTCAAGCAACTTGCTCTTAAAATATCTTTGCTGAGGAATACAGTTTGGCCAGAGAGGAATTATTTGTCTCTGTCTTTTCTATTGTTAGTCGTGTACTAAACCGAGAACGAAAGCCCTATAGAACAATTCCATGTACTCAGCCAGGAGGGAAGTACAAGGGAACTTTAGTTAAGCATTACCTCAGTGCGGCCTATGGGGTGCTTCACACTTCTCCAGTATTTACAGTCCATCCAAGGGCTGTTTTACAGCTTCTGTAATACACTCGCATTGATTCATGGACACCCTCCCAAAAGAGGCGTATTACCCAATTACAGTGGCCCGTAGCTCATCGATCTTCCTTCTCCAATGACAGCGGGTCAAAGAAGGAGAGCTGCCTTTATAATTCACATCACTGAGATAGGTGACACTTCACAGGATTAGTACTGACCCTAACTGAGGTCATGGCTTGTGTAGCTAGAGTAGAGTACAAAAGCAGCTTGGTTTAGAAGGTTCAGCATATAAATGCAAAGCAAGGCCCATGCATTCAAGTCACCTCTATTTATCTATCTATCTATCTATCTATCTATCTATCTATCTATCTATCTATAACCTTGTATCATCAATCTGTTTATATCCATGCATCCATTTCTCTACCTATTCACCTATTCATCCATCCATCCATCCTGCTGGTGAAAATAATCTGAAAATATATCCGTTTTCTTGCTGCTGAAAATGAATGTTTTGGAGGGTAAAACATTTGTATAGACTGCACTGATGCAGCATGAGCAGTATGCATTACTCTAAATCACACATAAAACCATTTTTACTTTAAATGGGGAAAAAATTGGTAAAAATGAAGAATTTACACAGAAATGCATTCTACTCATGTTTCATGAATAAGGCCCCAACTTTTTTTGCATCTTTGGACAATCCCGCATCAAATCGAATGCTCTAATGCTCATATTACCTGATCATTAAGAATAAATGACTTTCGGTTGCTTCAAAATGCAGTATGTGTGAAAACCCTTTAAGTAACACAATACATTTTTATGAAACACTTGCTGAGTCCTTGCACGTCTGCTTACGGCATTTCTTCTGACAACACAGAAATCAGTTATTTTCAAACTTATGTAAATAGAAATGCCCAAAAACTCTCTTTCCTCACCCGAGAGATGAGAATATGATGGCTTTTGACTAAATTGTGACAATTTGCCTCCACTCGAAGCATAGAAACGGAAGGTCTTCAATATGCTCTGTGCAATGGAGACAAAGAGACATAGTGTCACACAGAATGACGGCCACCACATCTCAGAGAGCAGTTCAGTTTGCTTCCATCCCTTTTAAAGAGGGAATAAAAACAACCTGAAAACAACAACCACATGAAGCCCTGTCATTTACTGGATCGAGTCAAGATGCTGGGTGAAGTTTGATGAAAACAGCTTCTATCAGTGAACAAACTCCTGACAAACATGCCTCCAGACCCTATAGGACACAAGCAAAAAGATGAAAACTTGCCACAAACATAAAAAAAAATCCAGCCATCAAAAAACTTTGTGAACCAAATTATTATATGAAGTATGAACTAATATTCATCTCTCACAGTCTGCTGTCAATCCCTCTTTTTACAATTTCCCACAATTCATGAATAACACAAACTCCTTAATCAGCCGTTCTCTCACGTACACCCTTGATTACTGTCTTTCTCACTTCTAGTGACGCCAGAGCAATTTATCAGCCTTAATACCTTAATCTCTGTCGCACTATGGAACATGCAGACAGTGAACGGAGTGATTTGCCCAGCTCTTAGACTTACAGCACTTTTAAAATTAACTTTAATCCCTTTAGTTCAATCTTACACCTCTGGAGGGTTCACAAGCCGGACACAGGGTTAAAACAGGGTCTTTGTTAAATTGAAGAGGACAGATTTCCAGTTATATTAGTGCAGCTGATCTGAAGATATCTGTTATGTCTGCAGAATACATATGAACATATGAATGTGGTCACTTCTTTTATTTTTAAATACAGTTATTAAAGACCAATTACTTTAAATGTCTCTTTCGGGTTAAACTTAAAGGGTTAGTTCACCCAAAAATGAAAATTCTGTCATTAATTACTCACTCTCATGTCGTTCCACACCCGTTAGACCTTCGTTCATCTTTGGAACACAAATTAAGATATTTTAATTGGCGTTCTGATGTAGAACCTGGAAACGCTACACTGTGTCTACAACGTAAACAACTTAGGAGAATGACAGGGAAAAGAGGAAATTGTTGAATAAAGTTGTTATTTTTGTTTTGTTTTTAAGGTTGAACCACTGCAGTCACATGAACTGTTTTAACCATCTTTTTTTACCTTTCTGGGCCTTGAAAGTGGTAATTAAATTGCCGTCTATGGAGGGGTCAGAGAGCTCTCAGATTTCATCAAAAATATCTTCATTTCTGTTTTTGGGTATCAATTTAATATCAATTTTCATTTTTGGGTGAACTAATCCTTTAATTTATCCACAAAATCTTTTTTTCAATTACTTTTGTCAGTTACTACATAAATTAATTTCAATTTTGTATTTTATATTTAAAAAAAAAAAAGTTGTGCAAAGTTATATCCAAACTTTCAGCTCATGTCATGATCATGTAAATCCAGTAAATCTAGGGGACATGACTATCTGTAAAGCAGTTTGTAACTTTGCTTGAAGCAAAATCTTTTTTATTCCATCCATCCACCCACTAATAATTTTGGTAAAGCAAAACTATTGGTAAACTCCCACCTCAGAGGTTTGATTTAGACAATTTTACAGATGAAAAAAAATAAAAAATACTTTGTATCTGTTTTACCATAAATGTAAGCTCTATATTTCTGTACTTAAAGCCCCAAGTGCAACTGCCAAAAGGACAACAGTTGAAAGCTCGTTAAAGTAAAGATTCTTTATTTTTACAATTTGAGCAAGGAGTTTAAATTGGTTTTAACCAAAAATATTCCTTTAATGAAGCTCCAACTCTTCAAAAAAGATGAATGCTGCCATAAATAAACTCTGAAAACACCCTGAAAGTTTCTGTTATAAAGCAAAAGAGCACTGTGGTTTCACTAATGCCATAACAGCAGAATCAACAGTTTGTTGTAATTTTCAGAAAAGGTTGTTTCTTCACGATAAGTATCCATACACTGAAGTAGTTTCTATAATGCAGAGGCCATACTAGCTGTTATATACCCGGGGTAATTATCCCAAAGGTAATAATGTTATCTAGGTGTGTGAGAGCCACCCGTCAAAATGATTTATACGGGCCACCGTTCTTATTCTTCCTCCACTCATTTTATCACATACTTCAGAAATCACACACACACACGCACACAAGGCTTTTACAGACTATTCTGCTCTGCTGGACACTTAAATTCATTAAATTGCTGAGATGGGCCATTTTCCTTCTGAGGTCTGTTGTTAATCTTCCAAACATTGCAGACGTCAGGATGCAAGTTTGGCCATCACATCACAGACTATCTCTTATGTTTGTTTAAATCAGATGTCTTGAGGAATAAGATTTATATTAGGATTAGAACTGTAATGAAGAAACTGAACATTTGTCCAAATATTCACTGCTACCAAGTAGAAACTCTAATGTCAGTGGCACTGCCTAGTCTCCATTTTGATTTATCAACTTCAACATGTTCAATAAAATCCCTTCCTTATGACATGGTGGACACTAAACACTTGCTTCACATCTGGATATAATTCGTAATTCTCCTGCTATGCTGGTGGACTGAGGAATTTTGAATCTTTAATGGATAAATTCTAAGGACTTATAAAAAGTACAGTAAATGGCCTCTGTTGAGAACAACTGAAAATTCAACTTGTTTGGTAAAAGCGTTTGGTATTATATATAGACAATGTTCAATATCTTATATTACTTTTAATGCTAATTAATGGTAAATTAACTAATTGTTATCGTAAACCAAACCCTGATCCTACAATAACAATTAATTAATTTACCATTAATTAGCATTATTAGCATTAAAAGCAATATAAGATAGTGAACATTTATCTGAAATTACATATGTGGATAAAATATATAGAAAATAAATGTAAATATACATTTAAAAATCACTCTCAGAATTGTAATGTAAAAAAAAATCTAATTATTGAAGAAAAAGTTAATTACTTTCAGCACAGCTGATGGATCATGATTCAATTTTATGGTTGTTCCTTTATTAAACACTGCAGTCTGCTAGAATCCCTCCTGTCAGCCAATCAGCTGATTGGCCTGAGCAGGCGTCTCTGTCTTCGTTTAAATTAAACAGACACCTGCGGGGAAAGTTGGGCCTTACATCAGCTCCTCTACAGCCTGCCAACATTGTGGCGTCCAGGCCCATCTCGATCCTCCTTGGCCCAGGTGTGTGTGCGAGCAGTCTTCATTACAACAAGATTGGCCAGGTGGATGTGTGCACGCATGATTTCATTAACGTGAGATTGCTTTCTGAGACCCACACACACACGGCAGCCGGAAAAGGGATAAGAAGGGAAGTGCGCAGCTGTGGTTGTCCCCACAATCCGACGTGCTTTTCCATCTCTATTTCTATTGCCAAATAGATGCAGGAGAAAACCAACACAGAGGACTATCTGCATGAGAAATGAGACAGTGGGAAGAGAGAGCAGAACCAACGGCTAACAAAGACCCTGGGATTGTGGGTCAGCTAACCAGTATTGAAGCACGGATGCTTTCAAATTGAATTTGAAATGCAGGAAAAGGCACTTCACCTTTAAGCCTTGGGTATACTTTGTTTTTTATGCATACAGTTGAGCCCACAGCCTTGCAAAGCATACTTCGCTTGACTCGTACTGTACTTGTACACAGGCGCAGTTTTGAGCAATCTCTCGCCACGAGTTTTAACCCATGTAAATATTTGTACATTGTCACTGTAGCTTGCATTCATTCCGGTCCGTTCTGTTTATGCAGGTTTTCTTCGACTAACTTGTGGATCGACGCCCCAGGGCATGGTTGCCACCTTGTGGAAAAACTAATTACTGCAAAAAAAATTAAATGCGCATGTGCAGCGTACCAAGTACATGTGGTTATAAAAATCCGGCGATGTGCATACAGTACGCGTGTACTCTTCTGATGACGAAATTGGCATCACTGCAATTTTTTTTGCAAAACCACTGGATTTTTGTAAGCACACGTACTTGGGGGTGTTGATTCACAAGGTAGTTGAAGAAAAACTACATAAACAGACCAGAATGCATGTAAGCGACAATGGAGGCCTACAAATAGTAGACGAGAGATTGTGTGGTTAGAAAGAGGTTAAAAAGTACCCTAATTTGAACAACTCTAGCATGAAAGAATACAAAGATATTTACAAGGGTTGTAACTCGTGGTGAGAGATTACTCAAAACATGCGTCAAACGCCTGTGTACGTGTATGAGTCAAATGAAGTATACTTTTCAAGGCAGTGCGTTTGACTGTGCGTGTACGTGAGCACGAAGGTTTCAAAGCAGCCATTCACGTGATGTAAAAGAAAATGTGATTCATCAGACCAGGCCATCTTCTTCCATTGCTCTGTGCTCCAGTTCTGATGCTCACGTGCCCACTGTTGGTGCTTTCGGCAGTGGACAGGGGTCAGCATGGGCACCCTGACTGGTCTGTGGCTATGTAGCCCCATACGCAACAAACGGCGATGCACTGTGTATTCTGACACCTTTCTATCAGAACCAGCATTAACTTCTTGAGCAATTTGAGCTACAGTAGCTCGTCTGTTGGATCGGACCACACGGACCAGCCTTCGCTGAGCCTTGTCCGCCCATGACCCTGTCGCCGGTTCACCACTCTTCCTTCCTTGGACCACTTTTGATAGATACTGACCACTGCAGACCGGGAACACCCCACAAGAGCTGCGGTTTTGGAGATGCTCTGACCCAGTCGTCTAGCCATCTCAATTTGGCCCCATGTCAAACTCGCTCAAATCCTTACGCTTACCCGTTTCTCCTGCTTCTAACACATCAACTTTGAGGACAAAATGTTCACTTGCTGGATATTATGTCCCACCCAAAAACAGGTGCCTTGATAAAGAGATAATCAGTGTTATTCACTTCACCTGTCAGTGCTCATAATGTTATGCCTGATTGGTGTATAGTTGTGCAATGGTATTTTTTACTTTTAGCCCATTTTTACTTTCTATATCTTTAACTCTAATGTTCAACCCCAAAACAATAGGAATGGCAAAATGCATGACTTTTGATTGCAATCGAACTGTGTGATCTATTAAGACACGATAAAACTGTACTACCCTACTGTGCACAACCCTAATTATGAAAATAAATGATATGCAAACAAATTTAAATAACAGGGTTATTGACAGAACATGCCTTAGGGTTACTCTAAGCTAGTAGCAATTAAAAACTTGTGCAAGACTGTAACCAAAAACTTTGGATTAGGGTAAAAGTTTAAGAATCTGCCATTGAAAAATATGTAATATTTGACCAATAGTCTTAATTTTGTGGCAGACTCATTGTATTATGGGCCTGAGGTGAAAAAATACACCTATTAACAAATAGAATGAAATAAAAATGCTGAAATCCCCAGACTCAAATCACACCATTTACTCACAATAACCCTTTTACAGAAAGAGAGAGGCAGAGAGGGCAAACACAGTTTCATCGCAGACACACATACTCTGTGTGGTTTTTCCCTAAAATTGATTCTCCTGTCCAGAAGTGCTTTTAAAATCAGACCAAAATAGTGTGTTTTGTTGTTAATATTTAATTGCTCCACTTACTTAGACTGTGATTAATTATTCACAAGAGAAGCGTATACAAATTAAGTCTCCTGCCAATCAGTGGGCTCCCTAGTGGGATGGGCGATGTTACGCTAAGAAAAAAAAAAAGATCTTCAACGCCCTTTGGCTGGCAGCTGTAGATCATATGTAAATAATAAGGACTCCAGGGCTGTCCTAAAGGAAGCACTGGAAATTTACACACCACCACAGCCATTTTTTATCAGAGCACAACACAATTCCTCTGAGATTGATGTTTCAATTCACTTTTTTATAATCCGCTTGGATGTATTATTTATACATCCAAAATGATTCATATGATACTCTCTCTAATTTAACAACTAGGGTACATGTACCTTGAGTCTGTCATAGCACACGATGAAAAACCACCACACAATGCAAGTGTATAACTGTGACAGCAAGTGACTAAAGAGGTCCTTTTCTGTGCGGATGTCTGATAGAAAGAACAGTGTACAATAGAGGGTATGAATTGATGTCAATTTCCCACCGGGACTGCAACATCCTGCAGCATGACTGGCTTTAATAAGGGAAACTGCGCAAATGGGAGAAAAACAAATGATTATCTTCTTAAATTAAAAGCAGTTGGACTCAACAGTGATCCTTACACTCTAAAAACTATTTCAGGGGACCTTTAGTCATTACTTAAATATATATATTGTTGTGAAATAAAAAAAAAATCAAGTTCTGAAATGCTGTTAGACTTTTTACTTGTAATTGTTATTTTATTGAGCTTGGATGACACAAATTATGCCTATTGATTCGATATACTATCATGACTTGTCATAGTTTAACATTTTCAGTTAATCAAAAAAATGTATTTAATTTTAAGTTCTGTTAATGTAAAATACAATCTGATGACGTGCAAACGTGTTTCATTGTTTTGAGTTGTATGAACACTTCTTTTAATTTAGACGAACTTAAGTTAAGTGAAACTGGGCTGGGATTTATATTTCCCATCATGCTTTGCCCATGGCACTTGAAAGGGAGAGTAAATGCTAAAATTAAGTGTTATATAATGTTTTTTGCACAAGATTAATGGTGAGGAAGATTTAGCAGTAATTAGTTTCTGTTAATGTGGGTTTTTGGAGATTTACCATCATGGTGACAAGCGGTGCATGGTAAGTTCATGTTACTTATATGCGTTTTATTGTGTCCAAAAAGCATCTTCACCTTACTTAAAATATTGTGTTGGATCAACTTAAATAGTTGCATTCATGTTGACAATTATTAAGTTCATGTTACTTAGAAATGTGTTTTTATTGTGGCAAAAAACGTCTTCACCTTACTTAAAACATTATGATGGATCAACTCAAAATATTGCTTTGAATTAATGTAATTCTCCCAATTGGCTTAAGTTAAAAATTCTAGTGGAAAACATTAACATATTTTTTTTTTTTTTTTTTGAACCAATGTTTTATTTTTTAGAGTGTACAACTCACCAACACTGACACTGACATGTGGCCAGGAAACGTGTTTTCTGACATTTTTATGTACCTTATTTCAATGCCGGAAAATGCATAAAGCAAAGCCTGAGAACACAATATCTGCTAGACAACACTATAAATACAATATAGGGAAATCTGGGAAATCAATCCGGATGATCTCTTATATATTTATTATATATCGTCATGTCGTCCAGCCCTAAAACTTGTTACAGCACTAAAGCATTATAGACAAAGTAACATTATGACTTTCTGTAAAGCTGCTTGGAAATGATGTGTATTGTGAAGCGCTAGGCTGTACAAATAAACTTGACGCTTGGTCATATTGACAGGATTTGTTGGTGAAATTAAAGTTACGAGGACATCAATGGATATTTTGATTGTTTCAATATATGTTGTAGAAATTTTTAAAGTTGTCCATAACTGTCAGCTGTTGCCGTCAGGCAGACGATACAGAGTTCGGCGATGTAAACGGAATCTATTTAAAAACTCATTAGCCTAAGTATTCCTGTCCAAACATCCCCCTTTGTAGAAAACAATTCTCATCATAATGGATGTTTTTTAATAAAAAGCTGACAAAAAATTTACAGTTACGCAGGATTGGGCTGTTTTAGAGAAGATGTTGTAGTAAAGTGTTGTTGCCATGCAGTCATTTTACACCTGCTTCACAAATGAGGGTCAATTCAATGCTGGATTTGTGGATATAGCTCTGATTTCTTGTTGAATCTATTTGTAGAGTTGATCCCACAGCTCTTTTCCATTTTAGATGTGTTTTGTGTTTTTTTGTGGCATTCATGCTGAACACCAACTCTGCCACTCAGTCTTTTTGCCACTCAGTGGGTGTAACCGTAGTGACTCCTGCCTACTGTTGTCACGGGTGCACAAGAACAAGATGTAACAGATCCAAGTGCAGCATAAGTATTTATTGGGGAGTCCAGAAACGTAATCCAAGGCAGGCAAGAGGTCAAAATCCAGGTAATCAGTCCACAAAACAACAAGCCAGAGATATAAACAGTGCACGTAACAAATACAACGAACCACAACCAGGGACAGACACAACTGAGATTAAATAGACAAACACTAATTAACAAACACAAAACAGCTGGGTGCAATGATGAATGGTAATTAGTCCAGGGAGTGTATATGGGAAATGTAGTTCATGAAATGAGTGAAACAATGAGTCCGGGAAGGAGTGCCCTCTAGAGGCTGAAGGCACTCTCACAGGTGATCGTGACATTACCCCCTCAAAGGAGCGGCTACCAGACGCTCCACCAGACAAAAAACAAAAACACAACAAAAAAAAAAAAAAAACTCAGGAGGGAGGTGGACAGGAGGAGGATCAGGGGGAGGGATGGTGGGCCAGATCCAGGGTCCCCAACTGATAGCCAGGGTGGTGCTGGAGGAACTGACCAGGCTGGTTCCAGCGGTTCTAGAGTCCTGGCTGGGTGCCAGGGTGGTGCTGGAGGAACTGACCAGGCTGGTGCCAGCGCCTCTGGAATCCTGGCTGAGTGCCAGGGCGGTGCTGGCGAACTGACCAGGCGGGTTCCAACGGTTCCAACGGCCGGGGCAGTGGCAGCAGGGCAGGAAGCCTGGACGACGGTGGCAGGACAGACGGCTTGGTTGACGGCGGCAGGACAGAAGATCTGGGCGGTGGCGGCAGAGCAGAAGGCTTGGACGGCGGCAGGGCAGTAGGCCAAGGGTGCTTCATGGCCATATCAGGGAGAGCGGACAGCTCGGTGACGGCCTCCGTGGCCGTATCAGAGAGAGCGGACAGCTCGGTGACGGCCTCCGTGGCCGTATCAAGGGGAGCGGACAGCTCGGTAACGGTCTCCGTGGCCGTATCAGGGAGAGCGGAGGACTCAGGGACGGCAGCGGGCTCAGACTGGGGCTGCTCTGGGACGGCAGCGTGCCCAGGCTGGGGCTGCTCTGGGACGGCAGCGTGCTCAGGCTGGGGCTGCTCTGGGACGGCAGCGTGCTCAAGCTGGGGCTGCTCTGGGACGGCAGCGTGCTCTGTAGTAGACTCACTGGCTGGAGCGGGCTCTGTAGTAGACTCACTGGCTGGAGCGGGCTCTGTAGTAGACTCACTGGCTGGAGCGGGCTCTGTAGTAGACTCACTGGCTGGAGCGGGCTCTGGAGTGGACTCACTGGCTGGAGCGGGCTCTGTAGTGGACTCACTGGCTGGAGCGGGCTCAGTAGTAGAGCCACTGGCTGGAGCGGGCTCAGTAGTAGAGCCACTGGCTGGAGCGGACTCACTGGCTGGAGCGGACTCACTGGCTGGAGCGGACTCACTGGCTGGAGCGGACTCACTGGCTGGAGCGGGCTCTGGAGTGGACTCACTGACTGGAGCGGGCTCTGGAGTGGACTCACTGACTGGAGCGGGCTCTGGAGTGGACTCACTGGCTGGAGCGGACTCACTGGCTGGAGCGGGCTCTGGAGTGGACTCACTGGCTGGAGCGGACTCACTGACTGAAGCGGGCTCTGGAATGGACTCACTGACTGAAGCGGGCTCTGGAATGGACTCACTGACTGAAGCGGGCTCTGGAGTGGACTCACTGGCTGGAGTGGACTCACTGGCTGGAGTGGACTCACTGGCTGGAGTGGACTCACTGGCTGGAGTGGACTCACTGGCTGGAGTGGACTCACTGGCTGGAGTGGACTCACTGGCTGGAGTGGACTCACTGGCTGGAGTGGACTCACTGGCTGGAGTGGACTCACTGGCTGGAGTGGACTCACTGGCTGGAGTGGACTCACTGGCTGAAGCGGGCTCGGGCTGTTCTGAGTGCATCCTCCAGGCACGCAAGACAGCCAAAATATAAAAAGTGAAGACAGCCCTCCTGGCCATCACGGGACTGACAGGGAGAGCATGCGAGACTGGAGTGGACTCACTGGCTGGAGTGGACTCACTGGCTGGAGTGGACTCACTGGCTGGAGTGGACTCACTGGCTGGAGTGGACTCACTGGCTGGAGTGGACTCACTGGCTGGAGTGGACTCACTGGCTGGAGTGGACTCACTGGCTGGAGTGGACTCACTGGCTGGAGTGGACTCACTGGCTGGAGTGGACTCACTGGCTGGAGTGGACTCACTGGCTGGAGTGGACTCACTGGCTGGAGTGGGCTCTGGAGTGGACTCACTGGCTGGAGCGGGCTCTGGAGTGGACTCACTGGCTGGAGCGGGCTCTGGAGTGGACTCACTGGCTGGAGCGGGCTCTGGAGTGGACTCACTGGCTGGAGCGGGCTCTGGAGTGGACTCACTGGCTGGAGCGGGCTCTGGAGTGGACTCACTGGCTGGAGCGGGCTCTGGAGTGGACTCACTGGCTGGAGCGGGCTCTGGAGTGGACTCACTGGCTGGAGCGGGCTCTGGAGTGGACTCACTGGCTGGAGCGGACTCACTGGCTGGAGTGGACTCACTGGCTGGAGTGGACTCACTGGCTGGAGTGGACTCACTGGCTGGAGTGGACTCACTGGCTGGAGTGGACTCACTGGCTGGAGTGGACTCACTGGCTGGAGCGGGCTCTGGAAAGGCCTCCGGGTTTTGGGGAATGGAAGCCTTCCTCCTCCTCTTCCTCCTTTTAGATGTGGGAAGCGGAGACTCAGTGCCAACCTCCTCTGAGGCCTCTGAAGCGGATTCACGGGCTGGGACGCACTCATGGACTGGAGCAGGCCTTGGAAAGGACACACGGGCTGGAGCGGGCACACGGGCTGGAGCGGGTGCTGGAGGTAGTCGAAGCGGCCCATTCCCACGCAGATGCAGGTAATTGGAGAAATTCCAAAAGTTTAACCCCTTACCAGCTCCATCTCCCACTGCGGCAGAGGTCTATCCAGACAGTTATTAATAGTGTCTTTGAGGACCGTATCAGAGAGACCATACCCCTCCGCCCGTGACCAGAACTTCTGGACGAATGCCCGCACTCCCATTCTCCTCTGGCGGAGAGTCGCCAAAAGGGCCTGAGCCTCCTCAGCCCCCACTGATGACCGGAGTCTCCTGCTGCTGGATCCTTGCATAGTGGTGGTTCGTTCTGTCACGGGTGCACAAGAACAAGATGTAACAGATCCAAGTGCAGCATAAGTATTTATTGGGGAGTCCAGAAACGTAATCCAAGGCAGGCAAGAGGTCAAAATCCAGGTAATCAGTCCACAAACAACAAGCCAGAGATATAAACAGTGCACGTAACAAATACAACGAACCACAACCAGGGACAGACACAACTGAGATTAAATAGACAAACACTAATTAACAAACACAAAACAGCTGGGTGCAATGATGAATGGTAATTAGTCCAGGGAGTGTATATGGGAAATGTAGTTCATGAAATGAGTGAAACAATGAGTCCGGGAAGGAGTGCCCTCTAGAGGCTGAAGGCACTCTCACAGGTGATCGTGACAACTGTCACATCATGTTCGTACATTCTATATAAAACTGTTGCTGCAAAAAGTGTTCCATTCACCAAAACATGTAACATTTCCCTACCCTTAGCCCGATTCACAACAGTAAGCTTGTAATAATGTTTTAATAATGTTACTGGTGGGTTTCTTCGGGAAATTTGAGCATGCAGCCGTTCGTCTTTGCGTCATTACGTCACATCTGTAAACAGAAAGAAGGAGTCCCAGCTAGTAGGCTATATGGCATGGGAGGATGCTGCTGGTAGCGGATCATTTTGAGCCTTTTCTCACAGCAGCTGGCATAATTAAATTTATCATTTTAATGGCAGATTGTAATCCAGAAAGGTCCAAATGACAATCATCAGTGGCAACTGGAGATTCAACCATAGTCAAAGGCAAAAGAATTCGGACTAGAAATTGAAATCTACAAATAACGCTAATACACACTAAATACACAGTCACACAATGTTGATGTTGTTAACATTAACAATTTGAGAACAAAGTATAACAATAATAATACTTTGCATGGTTTGATGTGATCTGAGCTAAGCGATCGTTAGATTTAATCACCATTGGCAGTGCGATTTATTATAATGCTTTTTTCCTCAGTTGGTCAGACATGTTACTTACTTGTTCAGATTATATTTTCCAGTGAAAATTCTTACTTTGGTCATACTTCCCAGATGTAGAATCTCTGATTCTGAAGTACAGTATCCACACCAATGTGGTGACTGACAGCAAAAATTAGATTCATCCGTGCTAAGGAGCCTTACCGATGCACAACCCACGTAAAGATGATAATTCCACAAATAACTGCAATTGCAGTTTTCAAACAGAGATGGCAACAAAGAGGAAAAGCTTATGGACTGCAGCTTTAAAACAGAGCGTTCAAATCAGAGGGCTAAAATCAGGGTAGAAAATTGCCTTTTATTTCTAAATTATGACAAATTTTGATTTGAATTTTTTTACAAACATTATAAGTGCGCCACATGAAACATTCTGAAACAATAAAACAATGCAGTTCATGACCCCTTTAAACATAGTCATTTGTCCAGCCATTTGAAAGACTGGCCCACAAGGACATCACTGGACCCTTGCTGGACCCCCTGTTGTTTGCTTATTGTGCAAACAGGCCTGTGGATGATGCAATCAACATGGTTCTGCACTACATCCTGCAACATCTTGACTTATGTGACGATTCTGTTTGTAGACTTCAGCTTGTCTTTCAACACCAGCATCCCAACACTCCTCCAGACCAAACTAACCCAGCTCTCTATTTCTAGCTCCATCTGTGAGTGGATCACCAGCTTTCCAACAGCTAGGCAACAGCTAGTGAAACTGGGAAAATTCATGTCCAACACCTGTACAATCAACACTGGCACCCCCCCAAGGGTGCGTTCTCTCCCCACTGCTCTTCTCCCTCTTCACCAGTGGTTCCTAACCAATGGTGTGTCAGACAAAGGAGACATGGAAAATGTGCAGTGTTGGGGGGCCTCCAGGAAAGTGGTTGGGATCCACTGCTCTACACCAACAACTGCACTGCAAAAGACCCCTTTGTCAAGCTCCTGAAGTTTGTGGATGACACTACACTCATTGGCCTCATCCAGGACGGTGACGAGTCTGCTTAAGGACAGGAGGTTAAAGAGCAGGCTGTTTGGTACAGTTACAACAACCTGGAGCTGAACACGCTCAAAACTGTGGAGATGATTGTGGTCTTTAGGAGAAACCCCCCAGCACTCCCCCCACTCACCATAATGAACAGCACTGTGGCAACAGTGGAGTCAATCAGGTCTCAGGACCTGAAATGGGACACTCAAATAGGCTCCACTGTGAAAAATGCTCAGCAGAGGTTGCATTTCATTTGCCAGCTGAGGAAGTTCAACCTGCCACAGGAGCAGCTGACACAGTTTTTTTCTGCAGTCACAGAGTCTGTCCTCTGCACTTCTGTAACTGTCTGGTTGGGCTCAGCTAACAAATCAGACCCCAGAAGACAAGAGAGGACAGTCTTAACTGCTGGGAAAATCATTGCCACACCCCTTCCCACTCTCCAAGAGCTGTACTCATTTAAAGAGAGTAGAAGGGCTGGCCAAATCACTCTGGACCCCTCACATCCAGGTCACTTCCTCTTTGAGCTGTTGCCGATTGGTCGGTGCTACAGAGCACCAGAACAGCCAGGCACAAGAATAGTTAATCTACCTCATAAACAGTTAAATGCCCCAATGGGCAATAAACGTGCAATTTTAGCATTGCATTATATAAAAAAATATATAATGTACATAAGCCATGTTTCCACCGCAGGAACTTTTCGGGAACTAGGAACTTTGGGTTTCAACCGCAGGAACCAAGATCTAAATGAAGTTCTGGGTAAAAAATTCCCCCTCGGAAAGCACCTGCTCACTAGGTAGTACTTTTTCAAAGTTCCAGGGGTGGGACTCGTATGCTGAACATGTTGATTGGCTGAGTTCACATTTTGATTAGTTGACTCCACGCAGCATTTTATTTCAACCACCTTTTTTTTAAAAGTTTGTTGCGGTGTGTGCAGTAAGAGTTGTTTGCTATTCGAATCAACAATGGAGTTTGAAAAATACGACAGATGGACTGACGACGAGGTTCAGGCTTTATTAAAGGTGCCCTAGAACTTCTTTTTAACACTCTGAGGTCTGAAAACGCGCCGGCGCGTTTTGCAGGTTTTTTTTCACATTGCAGCAAAACAGACTTAAAATAGTCATTTTTTGTCATAGAGACATAAGTAATATATCAATTGAAACTATAGAATATCTTCTTTTATTTCTATACACTCAGAGTAAAAACACAATGTTGTTCTTTTTGTAAAATAAAGAAAACTAACATGATGTGTGATTTCTCCTCTCCCTCTGAACGAAGTCCAATCTGATAGTTCTCAGAAAATGAACTGTAACTTAGTGAATACTAATCACAGAAAAATTAAACTTATGTCTTAAAAAACGTTAAGATGTCAGGTTTTAAATCATGTAAGCCAAATCGAAAACAAACTATCTGTGTTTATGTAATCTGTATGAAAAGAGAGCCATGTCAGAAGTCCGTGATTCAGCTCATTATCCGCTAATGCGGCCACGCCCACGGAGGGAGCACTATTCAGACGCAAATTCAGAGGCAATACATGCATTCATCGTCTCAATCGTGTATTTGTTGTCTTGAAAAGTGTTTATCTGTATGTAAAAGTCATGGTTAGCGAGCTCTAGAAGACATGCAGTTAGTTCCTGTTTTCTTTTCTTCTATAGATGAATTTTAGATGAGTTTTTGTTTCTTTAGCGCCCTCCGGCTGCAGTATGAATTGGAAACTCCATTCATGGAATAGCCTCTTCTTCTTTTAGATGAATTTGTGGACTAAAAATGCACAGAGAGCGCCCTCCGACTTCAAGGATGAATTGAAAACACCAGCGCTCATAGTAATGACAATGAATATTAAATAAATATAACTCCTCTGTATAGAAAATTGACATAAGCATATGAGAATCCAATGTGCATGCATTTAAACTAAAAGCCTATATTCAGACTCTTTGCATCACAGAAATACATTATATTTTAAAGTATAATATAAAACCATTACTTTATATTGTAATAATATTTTTCTGTATGTTTCATATATCATGATGAGCTTGAGACATCACAGAAGGTTTTTTTCACAGCCTACCTGACTGAAATGCCTCATTAATATGCAAGTCATTTCAGCTCATTACTATCCAATTCTTTTGTCTTCTCAGGTGAGAATGGCCCATTATTCAGTGGTGATTCACGCCTCCATGCATACTGTGTTTCTTGGCAAAAAGTGTCTTACAAAAACTAAATCAATATATTGTTTTATATGAAGGAGTAGGCAGCATAATTTTTACATAATTTTGAAGCAAAAACTCTAGTTTACAACCTCCAATACCCTAAAGTATTGTAAACACAGATTTACTATACTTTTTTTGGCCTTATTTCAGTGACTTAAGTTTTTTGTTTTTTCAGTAACCACGCATAAACATTATTCCTTCAAAAACACAAACATGTACATACATGTTCCTCATATATTATTGTAGCCTAGTTTGTGCTGAATACAGTGTAATGACACTTTTGTCATTTATATTTTTATGAACAACTGAAAAAAGCACAAATGTCAGGGCATGTCAAAACTTCTCCAGGCCTCAAATCAGCCTCAGACTCCAGAGGGTTAAAAGATGTAATATAAGTCTAAGGTGTCCTCTGAATGTGCTGATAGTGCTGCGTGGCTAAAGCTAACATTACACGCTGTTGGAGAGATTTATAAAGAATGAAGTTGTGTTTATGCATTATACAGACTGCAAGTGTTTAAAAATGAAAATAGCAACGACTCTTGTCTCTGTGAATACAGTAATAAACGATGGTAACTTTAACCACATTTAACAGTACATTAGCAACATGCTAACGAAACATTTAGAAAGACAATTCACAAATATCACTAAAAATATCATGTTATCATGTCAGTTATTATTGCTCCATCTGCAATTTTTCGGTATTGTTCTTGCTTGCTTACCTAGTCTGATTCTGCTGTGCACATCCAGACGTCCTGTCCTTGTCTAATGGCTTGATCATGGGCTGGCATATGCAAATATTGGGGGCGTACACCCCGACTGTTACGTAACAGTCGGTGTTATGTTGAGATTCGCCTGTTCTTCGGAGGTCTTTTAAACAAATGAGATTTATATAAGAAGGAGGAAACAATGGAGTTTGAAACTCAGTGTATGTCTTTTCCATGTACTGGACTCTTGTTATTCAACTATGCCAATATAAATTCAATATTTAATTCTAGGGCACCTTTAAGCTTACATGCGGAGGACGAAATCCAGTGGGAACTAGAAAGTTGTGCGCAGTCCTACGTCACCAGACTATCTTCATGGTACTTTGACTGCTATGGAAACGCAGCTAGCAATTGGTCTGGGGGAGAAAAAAAATTTCCTGGGACAAACTGCTATACATTGTCTATTTTTTTATATTGTGTTTTTTATATATTAACTTTTATTCACTTATTTTACTTTTATCTGTCTTGTCGCTGTCATTCTGTCTTTGCACTGGAAGCTTCTGTCACAGAGACAAATTCCTTGTATGTGTAAGCATACTTGGCAATAAAGCTCATTCTGAATTTGATTCTGATATTTAATACTCCAATATTCAATTAAAAACAAAATTTTCAATTTTGATTTCAAAGTGACTTTAAGTAGGCTAAGTTTGTTGTAAATTTTGGGACACTGATTTGCACTCTGATCTAAATGAGTGACCATGCAGTCTGTACAGGGCTAGAGAAAAACAACATAGGCCTACATATTTGATTTATTTTATGACTTCTGCTTTGAATTCACTGCTTGACAAAAAAGACTATGAATAAAGTAAAGAACCAGACTGACATTTTTTAAAGAAAATGTAAGGAGTGCTTGCCCACACCAAAACTGAAGAGAAAAGTTCCAGTAAAGCGTGGGGCATTGAGTGGAGAGAGGGATGTCTAATCCACACTCGTTCCCTTCATAAGCATCACTCATGTCTGACAAATGACCCTCAACGGAGCGCCGGTGGGACAGAGATGTCATCAAACTGCTGTGCTAAATCATGAGCACCATCGCTCACCTTCAAATCTGCAGACCACAGGCTAACGGGAGCTCCGGGGGGAAAGCCCTGGCTTCATGGCATTCACTATTTTAGATAAGAGAAATTAGATTTTTGACCCCTCTAATCTTCCAGGGAAGCGTCTGTTAAAGTGTATCCTTTCCCTCCTGGAGGTAATGATGAACCTGGTCCTTTCATGTGATCTAAAGATAAACTATAGTCATTTATTTCAACAGAGAAACAGAAAGCTCTTAGCTTTGAATCCGGTCTTTTCATTCGAAAATCAAGGGGTTGTATCATATATTTTATTATTTGATTTCTAACTTCTAATAAATGTTCTTTTTGGACTGGTAAAGCATGTAAAGTCAAGTCACATTAATGTATATAGCGCTTTATACACTACAGATTGTTTCAAAGCAGTGATAATGATCAGTGATGCAAATAGAATTCAATTCTGCTGTAAATCAGCTCTAAACAGACATTATTCAGCTGAAGTCAGTTCAGTGTTGATTCAGTTCAGTTCAATTCAGTTCTATCAATTATGAAATGAGTTCAGATCAGTTAAAGGGATAGTTCACTCAAAAATGAAAATTATGTCATCATTTACTCACCCGCTTGTTGTCCCAAAATTGTATGAATTTCTTTCTTCTGCTGAACACAAAAGAAGATACTTCAAAAAATTTTGGTAACCAGACAATTGATGGCACCCATTGACTTCCATTGTATTTTTTTCCTACTATGGAAGTCAATGGGTGCCATCAATTGTTTGGTTACCAACATTCTTTGAAGTATCTTCTTTTGTGTTCAGCAGAAGAAAGAAACTCATACAGGTTTGGAAAAACTTGAGGGTGAGTAAATGATGACAGAATTTTTATTTTTGAGCGAACTATCCCGATCTACAGAAGATATTGTCCTCATTCACTATGAGTCAGTTCAATGTTGATTCAATTCAGTACAATAAGAATCAAAATCAATTATAAAGCAAAAGAAGTTTTGACTTCTGACAGAGTAGATTTAGTTAAGATTTAGTTTAGTTTACTTAAGTTTTAGTTTTTAATATGTGTCGGCAATAAAAAAAATCTTGCCGATACTGCAATAGCTGACGATAATTATATGTTCTGGATGAAAAACAATAAATTCTGATAAATTTTGTAATAAATAGGATAAAAATATAGATAAATCAATTTAAATGCTGAATTTAGAAGAAATATTAAAAGTTAATGCATTAACTAATGAGGCATGCATTTGTTACAGTTTTTATTCATCTTTGTTACCATAGTTAATGCATTAACTAACATTAAATAACATGACCTTATTGTAAATGCACTTTCTTTATGTTCCTGGTCTTATTGTCCATGATTCATTGCTGCAGGTTATTCAAAAAGGAAAAGAAAAAAACTCTTCTCATCAGAATATTAATAATTTGCTCAGACTCTGAAATGACATTCCTTTCCAGCTGACATGAAAAAGTGAAAACATGTAAACCGTTGTTGTGGTTAGATTTTTACAATGACACTGTAAAATTATTAATAAAAAAACATCATCCTGAAAAAAATCTGCTTAAGCATTTAGAACGCCATCTTCATTCTCTCAGTATGCACAGGGGATATAGCAGAGGGATCAAATACAAAATTAAATCTGTGCTTTTGATTAAGACTGAATTAATCATCGCAGGACAGTGGTGAACCATGTGCCAATCAAATTTAAATTCCTTCAAGAGGATGCAAGATATTAAAATTTAATTCAGAAAGGAATGTGTATTTTAAAAACACACTCTGAACCCTACCTTGGAGGGAAAGAAAGAAAGAAAGAAAGAAAGAAAGAAAGAAAGAAAGAAAGAAAGAAAGCCTAAGTAAACAACAATATCATCACTGTACATGTGCAAAGTGAATCAGCCTCCTCTAACTGTGTCCTGTCACATCATGTTATCTCCCAGAATGCCTTCTATATATTGTCAACACTCATAATTAGCCTTGACATTAAGAAACAGGCGGTTCAAGAATCTGTTAAAGGACAAAGAATTGTGTCCTTTAGTAAATATAGCTTCAAACTATTTTTACACACAGAGACCTAATAAACAAGTCAAGACTTAAAGGCATAGGTCACCCACAAATTAATGTTCTGCATCATTTTCTCACCTTAACATAATTTGCATGCTTTCAATGTTACTACAGATTTTTTTTTTTTTTTTTTCAAAAAATCTTTGTGTGTGTGTGTGTGTGTGTTCTGTATGGTTTATGAGGACACAAATGTGTATAATGACATGGGTATTACAACTTAAACATGGTTTAAGAGGACACTTCATGTGTCCTTGTAAACTAAACGTTGTAAACTAATCTGTTTTTTTGTTGTTGTTTTTTTTTATTCAAAAAATGGCTAAAGTTTTCTGTGATGGGTAAGTTTTGGGTATAGGGTTAGTGTAAGAAGATAAAATATATAGTTTGTACAGTATAAAAAAAACATTACGCCTATGGAGAGTTCCCATAAACCACATAAACGTGTGTGTGTGTGTGTGTGTGTTTCAAGTATTCCCTATACTTCACAGGGACAAAATGTCATTTTGGACATTTTTTGTTCCCCGTGAGGAATACAGCCTATAAATCATACAAATGATGTTTAAAAATGTAAAAAATGCATAAAGTTTCTGAGATGGGTAGATTTAGGGGTATGGTTAGGGTTAGGGGATAGAAAATGCTGTGTGGGTCTCAGTTTTCAGTGATCGGCACATGACTAGTGACTGGTCTGTGTGTGTAATGCCACAAACCTGGAAGACCTTCTGAACGTGTATAAGCAGTAGTGTGTTGGTGCAATGTGCATGGTCTGTTTTGGTTTAATTTTTTACTGTTTTTCTGTGTTCTGTGTCCCGTTAGTTTCCTTGGTTTTTAATTAACCCCACACCTGTTCCTTTCTCTGTTAATTATCTCTCTACGTGTATTTAAACCGTGTTCGGTCTGTTCATTGCTCTGTGCCATCAAAATTAACGCGGTTGTGTTATTTCGCAAATTCCTGTGTTCTCCAGAGTATTTCTGAGTTGGATTTAATATTAAAGACTGCTTTTGTTTGATTCCTCGTCTTCATGCGCATCATTACAGCCACCTGTGACAGCTTTTTTTAGAAAGGAAAATTTTAGCTAGTTTAACTATATGAATATTAATGAGGTATTACGGTATGATGCGATAAAGTATATCCCTTTAAAATATCTTACCAGAATTATATTACTATATTATGTTATAACATACTAGAATTATATTATTATATATAAATTCAGATTTATATCAAGTCAGGGGGTAACGCAGATTCTATCTACATTCAAAATTAATCCATATGCCTATAAATAAGATGTGTTCTCATTCTCTCTACAGTGTGTGTATATTCATGTGTGCCCACTCTGCCCATCTCTAGATGCCCACCAGTGCCAGATGGCCAACAAACACAGGCCACACTCTGATGGTGATGCTTGAACTTACTTGTGAGATTTTGCAACCTCTAGTGTTCAGTTATTAACATAAAGCGAGAAATGGATCATTAACCTTTTAAAGAGATGAAAGTGGATTGCTTCTATAAACGCATATGCTCAATTAATTCTAGTTCATTTGAAAGCGCTGACGATGGTTGTGGGCTATATTCAATTTTGGGTCATGCATCAAGAGGTTTTCTAATCCCTGTCTGCGCTGTTGACCCGTAGATGAGGTTTTAGAAGATTACTGGTTCAAAGAGAGAAAATGTTTAGAACAGAAGACTACCAAACTGCTGTAAACACTGAAAAACTGCTGTACTCTTAAAAATAGAATGTGAAACAGTATGAGGTGCTAAAACTTTTACTGTTGTTGCATAAACTCAGTCTGATCATTCGTCACTCTAAAAACAATCAAGCTGAGCACATCATGCAGATTGTGATGGTACTCAGTGGTATAGGGAATGTTCTCAGAACGTTCTGGCAAAGGTTCTCTCAAAGTTATAAACAAACGTTCCTCCAGTAACATTATTAGAATGATCATTAAAAGTTATCTGGTCTTCAATAATGTTCTCAAAAACTTAGCACAAAAAAAATAAAAATATTTACACATTGTTCATGGAAACATTTTACATACTGTACAGAGTAATTATATATATATATATTAAGACTGTCAACGTTAACGTGTTTACGCATGCGAATCGCATTTAACACGAAAAAAAACATTCCACCGCTGTATGACCAGATGATATGAAAACATACAGTGCATTCCAAACAGGATATATCGCCCTCCGAAGTGTACTTAGGAGTGAAAACAATCATGGCCGCCATATTGAAGGGTCGTTCCAAACCGAAGTGCTCAAAACGGGCCACTTCAAAGGGCCCTTCAGAATGAAGGATTTCGAAGGGTACAACTGATGGACACTTCGGGCCCCCATGATCCTTTGCACAGGGAAGTTGTTTGACATCACAGGATAGGTAGCTACAGGAGGCTCAGAGTTCGATTTTACCTATAAATGTATATATAGTATTTTTCTATATTACTGTAATACAAGTTAGATTTGGTACATTATTATGGTCAAAATGACATTGTACTTTAACAAAAATACTTTACAGCTCCCTTTATCAGTCCATTCAAATGTTTCAAATGGTTTCAGCCACCCATTCTTTGTGTTATAATCGATCAGTTAAACATCACAGACCACAGTGCTGAAACTGCCCAATCTTGCAGATTTGCCCAGTACAGCATTGGGAAGATCAAGCCATTCCTATCGGAACATGCTACACAACAGAACAACAACTGGCTCTGCAAGCCTGTACCTAAACTCTCTGCTTCAGACTTATACGCCCTCCAGAAGCTTGCGCTCTGAAAGTGAACAGCATCTTGTGGTGCCATCCCAAAGGAGCACAAACTCACTTTAACTGACATTTACCTGGACTGTTCCCTGCTGGTGGAATAACCTGACTAACTTCAAACTATTAGACTGCTAAAGATGTATCTTTTTTGTGAACAATTGACCTGTTAATACTATCTTTCTGTTTAACTGAAAAAAGACAAGAAAAAGAAAATTACTATGCATACTGTGCTAGACTAAATGGAAATTGTCATTGTACTTATTGTTACTTCCATTGTATTCCTAATTTGTAGTCACTTTGCATAAAATGTAATCATATTTGTATAAAATAACAGCAATATTACAGTATAAATGTATACAGAAATTGTCTTTTAATGTAGATATTTTAATGTAGATGTTCTATATACTAAGCTTGTATTTCCTATAATTAAAGTAACTTGACATACAATGTCTTATGTACAATGACTAATACTGTACATGTGCATGTTCCTTTGATTAAATGTATTTGGTACTATATTTTGTTAATGAAGTTGTGAGTGGTTCTGTAAAAATAAAGATTAATACTGTAAAAATGCAAACATTTGTTTTTGAAATTATGTGCTAATTGCATTTTTATAAATCATTTCTTAGTTATTGTACATGGAAAATCTATATTTTAAAAGTAAATGACTGTAGATGGACAGAGCAGCTTGATAAAATAACTCATAAAAACCTTAAATTTGCAGAGATTAACCTGAAAGTTAGTTGTTTTCTATGTAATTTGACATGATTTATCAGTTTTTTTTCCACGGTTTAATAAATGATTATCAACAGTAATATACTGTAATTCAATTAAGTTTGACTGTAAAGTCTACTCTGTATTTTTACAGTTTTTGCATGTAATTTTGTGAAATGGTTATTTGCTGTAATTTAAGCTCTGCTGCCAGAATTTTTACCGTTTTTTTTTTGTTTTTGTTTTTTTTACAGGATTTTTTTTTTTTTTTACAATGTACCGCACATCCACACAGATACACAGGATTCACAGCTTCTTCAAGGCTGGAGTTGGTCTGAGGTTTGCTTTGAACAGGAAACTTTCCCAAAACATACTGATAACATGTTCTTTTCTCTCAGTGAGAGGTACAGACAGTATTCATCATTATTCTCTAGTGCTTGAAGATGACAAGGAAAATAAATGCTTTAACATACATTGAAGAAGTCATTCAAATAATTTAACAGAAAGATAATTGCTGATTAATAACTTAAAAGATATATACTGAAGCGGCAGTGGATTCCAGAATGCACCCTTCAATATACTGTATATATATATATATATATATATATATATATATATATATATATATATATATATATATATATATATATATATATATATGAGTTATAAAGTCAGAATTGCGAGATATAAACTCGCAATTCTAAAAAAAGTCACTTTTTTTTCTCAGAACTGGACTTTATAACTCACAATTATGAGTTTACAGTATATCTCACAATTCTGAGAAATTAACTCAGAATTGCAAGAAAAAAAATCACAATTGTGAGTTTATATCTCGCAATTCTGAGAAAAGTCAAAATTCTGAGATAAAAGCCACAACTACCTTCTCTTTTTTTTTCAGCGGTGGAAGCAAGCTTCAATATACATATATAATAATAATTATTATTAGACATATAGAGTACTGTGCAAAAGTCTAAAGGCACATTAGTATTTTCTCCCCAAAAAACTGGACATGAAGAATCTCAAAAAACGTACACAGACTAAATCCAGAAGAACTGCCGCAACGTCTCCAAGACACTTAAAGAAACCTGCAAAGCTACCTGAAATATGCAAGTGTACGTAGAACAAAAGCGGTGTTAAACACAAAGGGTGGTCACACCAAATATTGGTTTGATTTAGTTAATAAAAGTTCATTAATAAATGTGGATACAAAGACCTCACTGGATTGTTACAATTAATGGCAAAATAATGTTTAGAAATGTAAACTGATATTTTCTTCTGACACACTACAGCAAAATACATAACTGGCTTAAAACCAAATATATACCAACAAAATATATAACTGGCTTAAAACCTTTTGTGTGTGTGTGTGTGTGTGTGTGTGTGTGTGTGTGTGTGTGTGTGTGTGTGTGTGTGTGTGTGTGTGTGTGTGTGAAAATACTAACGTGCCTAAGACTTTTGCACAGTACTGTATATAAACTAAAGTTTATCCATTGTAAATACCTTTAGCTGGTGGGTGCAAAGTATTCAGTTTTTGGTAAATTCCATGACGATTTTTCTGTGACCAGCTCCAGAGTGACCAGCTCCATGGTTCAGGTAACTAACTGGCAACCTGCACAAGCAAAGATGCGAGATTTTAATAATTTATTTTGAGGGCTTCTGCCACTTAAGTACCTGCTATTGAGAATGTCTATAGACACACTTACGTCTGTGCATCATCAATAAATGTCTTTGTACAGCTGTATTACAGACGCATAGGCAAAATAGCCTTTTAAACAGGTTACTGCGTCTTTAAATGGCTCGAACAGGAAGTGGCGTCAAAGGAAAACGCTCTGCGGAAGTGTTCGTCTCCGTGTGTTTTCTGCGATGTGCGATGTGTGTGATTGAGAGTTTATTGCTTTGATTGTGATGTCGGTGCTCTACATGGATAAATTAAGTCGTGTTTATGCGCGTTATCAGGAGTATGTGAGGACGAACCCGGCGGCCGCGTCTCATCTGGAGAGCACAGTGCGCGCGCTGAGTTACCTGATCGCAGGTGAGAGACTGGATGTCTGTCAAAGTGAAAGTAAACATTCTCTCTGACATCGTGCTAAATTGAAGCTAGATGCATGTTTATTCAGTTTTTGTGGTTTATTCTGCAGTTGTTTGCATTGTGTTGTTATCTTCTGTATTTCTACTTGTTTTTTATTTCAAAAACATTAAAATTCATCGAACGTATGTGGGATGTATACTTTGCATGCGTCGTGCACATTTCTAAAAGTACAAATATTTAATTTTGCCTAATTACCATAAGATATATATTTTAAAAAAATGAGGAAATGTTGTTTAAATAGTTTTAGATTAAGTTTGTCATGCCACAATAGGATACAATAGGACTGATCATGCCAACTGCCCGTTTACTGTTTAATGTATTCTTTATTAGTCAGACGTTTGGACAGACCTACTCATTCTTTATTATTAGCTAATATGTTCCACATTTTATAAGTCATAAAAACTTAAATAACAGAAATTGGAGTATGGAAACTATGACTACAATGTTAAGCAAATCTATTTTTTATGCTTGAACTTCTTCAAAGTATCCAGCCTCTAGATTACAGGTCTAGACAGTTTTAGGTGAATTTCTTTGGTTGCACAGAATTATGACTTCAATGTATTGTTCTCATTACAGGTCGCTTCTCAGACTCTCATGAAATCTCAGAGTTGGGTAGGATTCACTGCTTTATATAATGCTTTTTGTTTTATATTTGTATTAATGTTGATGTATGAGCATGCCCTTCTATAAATTGTGTTGTGTTTTATGTGTTTCTCACTTTGATTTGCAGTCTACTCGGCGTCTAACCTGCTAGTGCTGCTGAATGATGGCATCTTACGGAAGAATCTCTCTCGGACATTGCCTGTGGTAATGCATGTTCCTTATTGAGGTCATATTATACATTAATATATAATTAAAGGTTGTTTTTTTTCTTTGAGGTCATCTTATAATGTTAGTAAAGGGTTTTTTGGTTTAATTTAGCACCTTATCTCTGACTCTAGAAATTAAATGGTCCATTTTTGTTGCTGTGCCTTTAGGAAGAGTCCCTTTCGCACATGATATGGTCCACTCATATTGATACATAAAACGATCCACCTTGAATGACGTTACACAAACATTTAGTCAGGCTGAAAAGTAAACTTCAACTTCTGTTTTACATCAGAATCTTTTAAATGCTCTTTTTGAACTAGAGAGTAAGTTTTGAGTTCTGACAGTAGGGGTGTGCGATACTGACAAAAAATTCTATCAATATTTTCTGGGATTTTGTTTATAAATCTTAAATTGATTTCCAGGGGCATTTGTTTTTTGTTCTAACCTTACTAGATGTATGCATCTTCTTTTATGTAAATTTCTTGCATTTAAAGATGCAATATGTAAGATTTTTGCAGTAAAATATCCAAAAACCACTAGGCCAGTGATATATATTTTATTCACTTGAGCACTTACAATATCCCAAATGTTTGCAACTATTTGTAAATCGTGAGAAAATTGCAATTTTAACCAAGGCTCCGGGACGTGTGAGGAGTTGCCTGTCAATTGTGTCATACCTGCGTTACCCTTGGTTTCCGGTTTTATATTTTATGTAGAAACCATATAAACACCAAAGAAACTTTAATATTTACATGTTTTAATAGACAAGGGAACAACTGGTTTGATATATTTATAGACAGAAAACTAATTATTGTTACAGTATCTCAAAAAAGTGAGTAAACCCTAAGTGATAACAGTTGTATGTTGTTTAACCATGCAAAGCCACATGTCCTATTCATCATGTTCATGTTTTTATCTGCTTGACAGGACCATACAAATGTGTGGATCTTGTATTAGAGCAGGTAAAATTTGGTGCTTTGAGTACAATTCTCTCATACTGACCACTAGATGTTCAACATGGCACCTCATGGCAAAGAACTCTCTGAGGATTTGAGAATTAGAATTGTTGCTCTCCACAAAGATGGCATTGGCTATAAGAAGATTGGTAACGCCATGAAACTGAGTTACAGTACAGTGGCCAGGGTCATAGAGAGAGGTTTTACAAGACGGGTTCCACTCGAAACAGGCCAAAGAAGTTGAATCAAAGAAGTTGAGTCCTTGTGCTGTGCGTCAGGTGCAGAAGCTGGCTTCAAAAAAATGATGCATGAGTGCTGCCAGGGCTGGGCGATACAGCTAAAAAAATTATCATGATATAATGTTTCATATTGATCGGTATCGATAATTATTGAAAAAAAATTAGTAGAAAAAAATGTTTGAATTTAACCAATGCATTTTTAATTAAAGGTGCCCTAGAACTTCTTTTTAAAAGATGTAATATAAGTCTAAGGTGTCCCCTGAATGTGTCTGTGAAGTTTCAGCTCAAAATACCCCATAGATTTTTTTTAAATTCATTTTTTTTTCACTGCCTATTTTGGGGCATAATTAACTATGCACCGATATATAGGTTGCGGCCCCTTTAATTCTTGTGCTCCCCCGCCCCCTGGAGCTCGTGCTTGCCTTGAACAGCATAAACACAGTTCACACAGCTAATATAACCCTCAAAATGGATCTTTACAAGATGTTCGTCATGCATGCTGCTTGCATACATCGGATCACGTAAGTATAGTATTTATTTGGATGTATTACATTTGATTCTGAATGAGTTTGAGGCCATGCTGCGTGGCTAAAGCTAACATTACACACTGTTGGAGAGATTTATAAAGAATGAAGTTGTGTTTATGCATTATACAGACTGCAAGTGTTTAAAAATGAAAATAGCGACGGCTCTCTTGTCTCTGTGAATACAGTAAGAAACGATGGTAACTTTAACCACATTTAACAGTACATTAGCAACATGCTAACGAAACATTTAGAAAGACAATTCACAAATATCACTAAAAATATCATGTTATCATGGATCATGTCAGTTATTATTGCTCCATCTGCCATTTTTCGCTATTGTTCTTGCTTGCTTACCTAGTCTGATGATTCAGCTGTGCACAGATCCAGACGTCCTGCCCTTGTCTAATGGCTTGATCATGGGCTGGCATATGCAAATATTGGGGGCGTACACCCTGACGGTTACGTAACAGTCGGTGTTATGTTGAGATTCGCCTGTTTTCCGGAGGTCTTTTAAACAAATGAGATTTATATAAGAAGGAGGAAACAATGGAGTTTGAAACTCAGTGTATGTCTTTTCCATGTACTGAACTCTTGTTATTCAACTATGCCAATATAAATTCAATATTTAATTCTAGGGCAACTTTAAGGCAAACAACAAATAATTTTTAAAACAAAGCTAAATGTAAGCAAATATTTCTTATTTTATATGAAGATTTAATAAATAAGTGTTAAAGAAACTTGAGGCTGCACAATTCTGGATAAATTGAGAATTTTTTTTCTTAGTTTTGTTTGTTTCAAACCGAGATCACAATTTTACTAGAGGTTCTGACAAAATATTAATTGCTGCAGTCTTTTTAAAAAAAATCTAAATATATTTGAATTCATTATTTAAAAAAAAATCTGTTTGGATGTACGATTCAGTGACGCCCATAAATACTCTTGTTTCATTACTGGATGTGTGTTGAATGAAGATTCAACGTCAAATACATTTTTAATAGTCGCTTATTGCCACCTGGTGGTAACAATGTAATCGACTAATGTGTCATTTCCAGCGCGTTCAAGTTTCTTTCAAACGCTGATTTGCTCTATTTTGATCGATAACATAGACATTAGTATTTATATCTGAACTATAAACTTTTATCTCAGTACTTCTGTGATAATTTGAATATTTGTAACACAGAAATAAAGATACTGTGTGGTTGAAAACACTGTTTGCTGCACATGACAGCTGCTCTCTCAAGACTATCAACTGTTAGACGTAAGAAAACCATGAAACTGCCACACTGACGAGCTGATATGTCCTTTTTTATTCACAATCTCCTCGTCGCCGGCAGGTACAGCACTCATTTTCTTGTGTTTGAGTGTTCTGATCTCACGTGGCGATTGCGCAACACAGTAACTTGTTTGCTGTCGCTCGTAGGGCGTCTGTTTCTGATCCAGCAGGGACGGAGCGAGAGTTGTTCATGCAACCGAACTTCATGTCTGTTTACATTTTAATGCATTTAAGTAAAACTATATCGAGAGTTATATAGAACATTTTTTCTATCATTATCGAATAAGATGTACCGTCGATAAATATCGATACCGTTTTATTGCCCAGGCCTAGCTGCCAGCATTGCTTTAGAGGTTGCAGAAGCGGAAGGTCAGCTTGTCAGTGCTCAGACCATATGCCGCACACTGCAACAAGTCGGTTTGCATGGCCGTCATCCCAGAAAGCCCGCAAACAGTTTGCTGAAGACAACCTGTCCAAGAGCATGAATTACTAGAACCATGTCCTGTGGTCTGATGAGACTAAGATAAACTTGTTTGGCTCAGATGGTGTCCAGCATGTGTGGCGACACCCTGGTGAGGAGTACCAAGAAAATTGTGTCTTGCCTACAGTCAAGCATGGTGGTGGTAGCATCATGGTCTGGGGCTGCCGGCTGTTTCGTTTAGGAACGAAGCAAGTGACACTGTATGAATGGATCATTGAATAACTGATTTGTTCAAAAACGCTGATTCATTCAGGAACTAAACACTGCTGTGTGTTGCTCGGTTTTTAGGCTTTGTATGGGACTATTTCCACGACCAAAATTGAGCAAAAAACAGACAACATTGACCATTTTGTTTCAAAAATCTAACTCGCAATATTATTTTCTTGTTTATGGAACTGTTTTATAAAGTATGATTACATTTGCGATCATATTGATATTCTGTAAAAAAAAAACAGCATGCTTGTGTGGTATTGCCTAACTATATTGAATAAAAATATAAGACAAAAACTCATACAGGAGCTTTTTTGCCCTCATATATTGAATTCTTAGGTCATTATGCATGTTCTTGTTTTTGCAAAGCGAGTGACATACTCGATAATGTCAGCTTCCACATCGTTAAAACAATATCACACACTCCTATCTGACAGTTACATTATGTTTTCATGGTACTTCAAGTTCTTCTATCTATTTAAAGATCCAAGAAACTTTGATTCCTCATAAAATGACTCTTCTAAGGCAGTTTTTTCTCTCAATCAAATCACACTTGCATAAGGGACTGATATGTGCATGTGCAGTTGGCATGGCAACCACCATAAAGTTATCTCCGAATGAGAGTTTTCTATTGTGAAACCTTAGAACAGCACCGTCTGTGTCTGCTTCAAGAGAGAAGATTCAAAGTTGCGGCAAGCTTTATGTGTTCAAAGTCACAGCCCACTGCTTTCTTTGACTACATATTGTCGAAAAATTTATTTCCCAAGTCTTTTGCCCCAACTCTGTCAATGTTCTGCAATAGACTTGTTGTTATACACATTTTCACCCCACTGATGACAGCCTCGTATTGCTCAAGGTGGCTTTGAAATGGGCAGCATGTGAAATACGCCTGACCCCTTCAACAAGCGCAGTCTGCAAAGATCCGTCATTGTTTTTTTCCCTTTATGTTTGTATTTGAGAGACATATTTGGCTTTGCGGGCTCCGTTGGCAGTTGCACAAGAATAAACACATTTAAAGACAGGTACTTTCAGAGCAGCTCAGCCACAGGGACAAGAAGAATGAGTTTGCATTTACAGCCTTGGGCATTTGAACCGTGACCTTAATGGACCTCCTTAGAGGCTGTTTGACTTTATATTGAGTTTGTGGTAGTCCAACTAGTCTCCAGCCAGAGTAAACGGAGTAAAAGTCTAGTCCTCATTCTCATTCTGGCTTATTCTAGTCAAGAACCACCACTTAGACAGGAAGAGAGCGTCTGACTGACATGTAAAGCGCCCAGCCACAGTTCATTTTGTTCCATTTATGGGTGGGTTAAATGTTCTGTAAGCCTTTCGTTCATCTTCGGAACACAATTGAAGATCTTTTTGATGAAATCTGAAAGATTTCTGTCCCTCCATAGACGGCTACGCAACTACCACTTTGACGCTTCAAAAGAGATCGTAAAACTAATCAATATGAATTAAGTGGTTAAGTCCAAATTTTCTGAACGGATTTAAGGCCTTTGCACACTGAGTCCGAAATTTTCGCATGCGTTTTTTCGTATTCGTAATCCTAAAAAATCGTCACGCACAGAGACCTTGCACATTGAGTCCGATGCGTATTAATGAATGCGTTGCGAAAAATATTGCAAAACAATACAAAATGAAGTCTTCAAGCAGTGAGCACGATTTAGTTGTCCTCTCTCTCCTTAAAAAGAGGAAATATTGGGTCCATCCAATTTCGAGATTGCATAGAGAGAAAGGAGATTTCACCTCATCAAGGAGCTGCGTGATTATCCCGAGCGTTTCAAAGTTTACTTCAGGATGTCAGTCGCTCAGTTTGATGCTTTACTACTGGCACAATCGGTCTTTATATTCGGTCTCTTTGTATTCCTCACGTTGTTTGTCTTTAAGTGCTGCTGTTTTGTGCGTAGGCAACGTGGATCAACTTGTCAGATGGCATTCGGGATTTTTGCGTTCGCGCACGGTGGCTCTGAATTGTCAAAACGTCTCTCAAAATGCGTGCCACGGATGCGAAAAACGCAGAAAATCGAACCTGATCCGAATATTTTTTTGACAGACGAAAGTTTCGGAGGCAGTGTGCAAACGTGATTGACATAACGTGACGTCGAATTTATTTTTTAACGTGCGAAAAATTTCGCATGCGAATTTCTGACTCAGTGTGCAAAGATCTTTAGGCTTTTACTCAAACACAAACATTCATCAACTCACACATAATTTATGGTAAACGGAAGCTCAAGCGTGTTCGGTTGACTTGTGTGAACCAGTGAGGTTCATTCTCACGTTATGCGGCACGTTTGAGCTTTCGCAAGATCCAATGAGGTTTGTTCTTGCGCGTCAAGCAGGTTCAGTTGAGCTTCTGTTTATGTTCACTGAACAATGCTTATGTGAATAAAAGTCTAAAATTTGGACTAAACTGCTCAATTCATGTTTTTATAGTTTAACGATCGCTTTATGAACTTTTTGAAGCGTCAAAGTCGTAGTTGCGTAGCTGTCAATGGAGGGACAGAAAGTTCTCAGATTTCATCAAAAATATCCGAAGATGAACAAAGGTCTTACGGGTTTGGAACGACATGAGGGTGAATAATTAATGACAGAATTTTTATTTTTGGGTGAACTAACCCTTTAAGACTTTCGAAACACAAACGATCTTCGAAACACAAATGAAGGTATTTTTAATGAAATCTGAGATTTCTGTCCCGCCACTGAATGTCAATCACCCATAACTCTGACACTTCAAAATGTTCATAAAGAGATTGTAAAAAAAAAAAAAAAAAATCCATACGAATCAAGTTGTTTAAATTCTTAAGTCTTAAGAGATACGATCACTTTATATAATGAACACATTTAATTTAGGCTTTTATTCACACATAAACATTAAGCAAACATGCATAGAGACGCACAACAACAAACCCCAAAACCCTCACGTTAACCAAATTTAAGTTTGCTAAAAAAAAAAAACAGTAAATTTAATGTGTTCATTATATAAAGAGATTGTTTGATTTGTGCCTCTTCAGAAGACTTGGATTAAACTGCTCAATTCATATGGATGTCTTTTACAATCTTTTTATGAATGTTTTGAAGTGCCAGAGTTTTGGGTGAACAGACTTTCAGTGGAAGAACAGAAATCTCTCAGATTTAGTTAAAAATATCTTCATTTGTGTTTCGAAGATGAATGAAAGTCTTATGGGTTTGGAACGACATGAGGGTGAGTAATTTTCATTTTTGGGTGAATTATCACTTTAATCTAAAATGGATTAAAACACAATAATAAAGAACTTTAATAATGAATTTTAATAATGACATGCTAAGGCTGAGACTACAGTACAGCTAACCTCTTTCCTTTTGGACCGTGTGTGTGTGTGTGTGTGTGTGTGTGTGTGTGTAGTCTCTTTCTCAACAGAAGCTGTTAACCTGGTTGTCAGTACTGGAGTATGTGGAGGTTTTCACTGAGATGGGGGCCACCAAGCTGTGGGGGGAGGCTGGACGTTGGCTTGTTATTGTTCTTATTCAGATTGCCAAGTAAGGACCCTGTTTCAGAGGTAGTATGCTTAAAGGAGTAGTTCACCAAAAGGACATATCATCATTTATGCACCGTCGTGTCATTTCATGTATGACTTTCTCTGTTCTGTGGGATGTAAAATGTTTAGCTGAATGTCCTGGGTGCTCTTTTCCATACAAAGAAAGTGAATGAAGACATGCACTCCAAATGAAACTCAAAAGAAGACACAAAAACACTATTAAAGTATCACAGTCCATATGATTCCTTAAGCCGTGCAAAACACAAATATTTAAGTTGTTATTTTATGAATATCCTTCTGCTGTAGCTCTTATTCAGGACAGAAATGTCATGTTCAGTTGAACTAACACTTAATCTGATAATTATCGCTGTGGCCTCATTTCTATTGTCCTATTTCGCCATTCTCTCATGTGTTTTCAGAGCGGTTCTGCGCTGTCTCCTGCTTTTCTGGTACAAATCAGGCATCCAGACATCACCACCTATAATTCCTCTGGACAGGGACTCTCAGCTCTGTAGTCAAGGTGAGATGTCATAGACAAGAACCACAAGCGTATTAATATTTGAAAAAATGTTTGCAAAAATAACTAGAAAACTTCAAGACAAACAATTGACTCAACAAAGGTTTAAAATCCTATTTAACATATTCCTCTGCGTTCAGTCCGGTAAATTCTATTCTTTAACGTCAACTCTGCATTCCGCTACCCGTTCCCAGGTCAAAGTGCCTCTCTTCCCCCGGTATATATGAAACTTTAAATATTACATGTTGAATTTTTAAAACTTTTTTTTTAGGATGGTATGAAACTTGATTATTTATGTGGCATCTGTTATATGAACACAAAAATGATAAATGGTCATTAAAAAAAGTCACTTTTCACTTGATCTTCATGGCCACAATTGACCGCCATAAGAAATTAATAGTAAATATGAAAAATATGAAAATACAATTCTAGTGAGAAGAAATTCAAAAGTAGAAATTTTTCTACAAATTAGCCACAGTGAAGGTCTTTGATCATGTCAATATACAGGGAGTGCAGAATTATTAGGCAAGTTGATTTTCTGATCATATTTTTTTCCCAAGCACATTTTACCAATTCCAATCCACATCAATCTTAATAACTACTATTAATATTGTTTTTAATCATTTATAAGTGATATATAATTGTTCATGAAGGCTGGAAATGAAAAATGCCTTATATTCAGGTGTGCAGAATTATTAGGCAAGTTTTCTTTTACAGGCAAAATGAGCCAAAAAAGAGATTTAACTCAGACTGAAAAGTCAAAAATTATTAAATACTCATGAGAAGGACGCAATACTAATGCAATACTAGAAATTGCAAAGTTAAAGCATGACCAAGGGACAGCAAAATGCTCATTGGGTCAGCGGGGTCAGACAAAAACAGGTGGAAAAGAAAAGACACATGTTAACTGCAAAATAATTAAGAATTAAGGTGAAGAATTAAGTGTGAAACCATCAGGAACCCTTTAGTCTCCAGCGCCACCATTTTCCAGAGCTGCAACCTACCTGGAGTCTCCAGAAGTGCAAGGTGTTAGGATCTCAGAGACTTAGGTTAGCTAAAGAATCCTAAAAAATGACCTGCACTTGATAAGAATCACAAACTGAAGTGTTATAAAATACATGAAGACTGGGTTTTAATAGGGCTTATAGACAGACAGCTTGAGAATGACTCCTGATGGACCAGCACCACATCCTCTTGTACCACTGTTTGAAGAATTTATCCAGAATCTGGCAGTAAGGTGTTTGAGTTCACTTTTAGTCCATCTCTTATCCTGAAATGTCTGTCTTGCAGAGATGGACTAAAAATGATCTTCCAAAACTTACTGCCAGATTCTGGAAGATAAATTCTTCAAACAGTGGTACAAGAGGATGTGGTGCTGGTCCTTCAGGAGTCACTCTCAAGCTGTCGGTTTATAAGGCCTATAAAAACCCAGTCTTCATGTATTTTATAACACTTCAGCTTGTGATTCTTATCAAGTGCGGGTCATTTTTTAGGATTCTTTAGCTATCCTAAGTCTCTGAGATCCTGAGACCTTGCACTTCTGGAGACTCCAGGTAGGTTGCAGTTCTGGAAAATGGTGGCGCTGGAGACTAAAGGGTTCCTGATGGTTTCACACATAATTCTTAATTATTTTGCAGTTAACGTGTCTTTTCTTTTCCACCTGTTTTTGTCTGACCCCGCTGACCCAATGAGCATTTTGCTGTCCCTTGGTCATGCTTTAACTTTGCAATTTCTAGTATTGCATTAGTATTGCGTCCTTCTCATGAGTATTTAATAATTTTTGACTTTTCAGTCTGAGTTAAATCTCTTTTTTGGCTCATTTTGCCTGTAAAAGAAAACTTGCCTAATAATTCTGCACACCTGAATATAAGGCATTTTTCATTTCCAGCCTTCATGAACAATTATATATCACTTATAAATGATTAAAAACAATATTAATAGTAGTTATTAAGATTGATGTGGATTGGAATTGGTAAAATGTGCTTGGGAAAAAAATATGATCAGAAAATCAACTTGCCTAATAATTCTGCACTCCCTGTATATCCAAATGAAAACTTAATAAAAGTAAGTAATTAAGTCTTAAAAATCTCTTATAAGCAACTAGGGAATAGAGTCGGTACTGAAATTTTAAAAATGTGATGCTTTGAGTGCTGTTGAGTGGATTCATAAACACCTGATTGGCCATTGTGTTGACGCGCTCATCAGATATGTCTGTGATTGGCTACAATGATCAAAACTTCAAAAATAAATAAATATAAATATCAAAACATATACAGTACAGTGCAAAAGTTTGGAACCACTAAGATTTTTAATGTTTTTAAAAGAAGTTTCGTCTGCTCACCAAGGCTACATTTATTTAATTAAAAATACAGTAAAAACAGTAATATTGTGAAATATTATTACAATTTAAAATAACTGTTTTCTATTTGAATATATTTCACAAAGTAATTTATTCCTGTGATGGCAAAGCTGAATTTTCAGCATCATTACTCCAGTCTTCAGTGTCACATGATCCTTCAGAAATCATTCTAATATGCTGATCTGCTGCTCAAGAAACATTTAATGTGTACAATTGTACAAAATATTTGTGTACAATATTTTTTTTCAGGATTATTTGATGAATAGAAAGTTCAAAAGAACAGTGTTTATCTGAAATCTAATCTTTTGTAACATTATAAATGTCTTTACTGCCACTTTTGATTGATTTAATGCATCCTTGCTGAATAAAAGTATTCATTTCTTTAATTTCTTTTCAAAAACATAAAAATAAAAATTCTTACTGACCCCAAACTTTTGAACGGTAGTGTATAATGCTACAGAAGCTTTGTATTTCAGATAAATGCTGTTCTTTTGAACTTTCTATTCATCAAGGAATCCTGAAAAAAAAAGTACACAACTGTTTTCAACATTGAAAATAATCATAAATGTTTATTGAGCAGCAAATCAGCATATTAGAATGATTTCTGAAGGATCATGTGACACTGAAGACTGGAGTAACGATGCTGAAAATTCAGCATTGCATCACAGGAATAAATTACTTTGTCAAATATATTTAAATAGTACACAGTTATTTTAAATTGTAATAATATTTCACAATATTACTGTTTTTTACTGTAATTTTTGTTTTAATTGTAATGTTTTTAATTAAATAAATGTAGCCTTGGTGAGCAGACGAAACTTCTTTTAAAAACATTAAAAATCTTAGTGGTTCCAAACTTTTGGACTATATATATATATATATATATATATATATATATATATATATGTCATCAATGACACTCTTCACCGAGCGCTTACACAGATACACACGGGAGGCAGCCGTCCGCTGATAGACACCTGCTTTCAAAGGCTCCTGCTCCCACTTTCAAAACACTTTCAAATTCAAACACTTCCGTGTGCTTTCAAACACTCCCGCACATTGATCATTGTAGCCAATCACAGACATATCCGATGAGCGTGGCAACACAATGGCCAATCAGGTGTTTACGAATCTGCTCGACAGCGTTTAAAGCGTCACATTTTTAAAATTTCAGCTCCAATTGGTACCGAAGTCAGTACTTTTGACTACTCTACTAGGGAATATACCCCATATACTTGCAGAATAAATCCGTTGATGCACAACAAAAAACTCAAGTGATTTTACCTCAACAGAAGATGCGATTTGATAATTAACCAGTGGACCAATTTATGTATTGCGAACCAATCTACTGTATATTGATAGATAGACAGACATTGGATTTTAAATAACTTTGATATATAAATTTAATGTCTGTCTCTTTATCTATCAATGTATATTGGTCCGCAGTATATAAATTGGTCCACTGGTTAATTATCAGATCGTATCATCTGTGTTTTTTTGTTGTGCATCAAGGGATTTATTCAGTAAATGTGTTTCCATTGTAGTTTATGCGCATGTCTTGTTATCTGATAAAAAAAAATTATCCACATCAATTGATTCCATACATTTTTTATGTGCATTTTTAGAATTTATGCCATTTCCATCCAGCTTATATTTAATGCAATATCCCAAAATTCACATAAAAATAGGTGGATGGAAACAAAACTATTGATAAAATCATCACACACATCACGTTCAATGATCTTTGTTACTAAAGCAGAAAGTATGGTTGAATACGCGCATAGTCGAATGCACACCCTTGCAAAGTATAATTCACTCGTACGTGTACACAGGCATTCGACAAATTGCAATACCCTTATGAGTAACACCCATGTAAACATCTTTTGTATTCTTTCATGCTAGAGTTGTACAAATGAAGGTACTTTCTG
Source organism: Megalobrama amblycephala (assembly GCF_018812025.1). Classification (NCBI taxonomy): domain Eukaryota; kingdom Metazoa; phylum Chordata; class Actinopteri; order Cypriniformes; family Xenocyprididae; genus Megalobrama; species Megalobrama amblycephala. The sequence continues at coordinate 32,350,427 of NC_063062.1, read as the reverse complement.
ACCTCTTCACACAATCTCTCATCTGTGTAGGCCTCCATTGTCGCTGTAGCTTACACAAATTCCGGTCTGTTCTGTTTATGCAGTTTTTCTTTGACTACCTTGGGAATCGACAACCCCAGGGCATGGTTACTACCTTGTGGATAAAGTAATTACTGCAAAAAAATTAAATGCGGATGTGCAACCTGCGCGTACAAAAATGCAGCGGTGCGTGTTCAGTACTCTCGTACCATTCTGATGACGAAATTCCCGTCACGCTGTACACTGACCCCTATCGTACGCATAAAAATTGAAGTATACTTTGGCCTTAAGTGTTCCTGAAGCTCAGACAGTAGAGTGCAGTGCTAGCAACGCCAAGGTCATAGGTTTAGTTCCCAAAGAATGCAAGAACTGATCAAATATATGTGAATAAAAGTATGCCAAATGCAAAAATCTAAGTATACTAACACAAAGGTTTCAAACTCAAAAGTCAGAGTTAATTTATTGTTATTTTTCCACTGCATGACAGGCAATGAAACCAACCGAAGTGTCTCTGGAAACCGCCGTGTAGGGTATTTAGCACAGTCACAACAAACAATTAACGCACAACAATAAGTACAAAAACACTCCCACTGATGACAGTAAATAAACAGTGTGTGAGACAATAAGAGCAGTGTATTGCCTGTGCAAGATGAGCTGTCATTGTGTAGTTGAGTGTTGTGTAGGGCTGAGTAAGAGCCTGTAGAGATACTGCAGTTTGCCCTTGAGCGTAACACCGGGAGACCCAAAGGGAACTGTCTGTTCCTGCAGTCAGTGTACGGTGGGTTCTTTATATCGAAAAGTGATTTCCTGCGAACCACTCACACATTGATCTTCCTACACAGAGAACAATACAGAAGAAGGTGACGAGGACACTTCTTTTGTGGGCCAGCGTTCAGGAAGAGTGGTCCGACCACTGGGAAGTGGTAAGACTTGGCAATAGCCATCGCTTCTGTATAGTGTGTCCTTTTTCATTTGATCCTTTTCCAGTGTATGTAAAAGTTCTATGCCCTTATAAAAATGCATTGTCCATTTTTTTGTCCTAGCACCATCATTACAGTCTCGTCTTTGGGGTCTCCCTCGGAAAAAGAACACAAGTAGGAATCAGGAAGAGGAGCTCCACTCAAGTCCGACTCCTCTTGGTCTGCAGGAAACCATCGCTGAGTCCCTGTACATCGCAAGACCGCTTGTACATTGTATCCTTTCTACTAATTGTCTTTTATGACAATTTTCACAACAATATCAGTTAAATATTATCCCGGATAGTTGTGGGAATTAGCTATTGTAAGATTAGTGCTTGCATGTTCGGACTACTACTGATGCTTGGTTTTTAAGTGTTATTTTATGTGACCTGCTACACATTTTCTTTACAGCATGGTCAAACATAATAAATGCTTAAAATATTATGAAATAGAAATACTTCCATAAAAAACGGATGCTCTAATGCAGTGGTTCTCTCTTTTTTTTTTAATCCAAGGCTTTTTTTCAAAACAATATTTGAAGGCCGACACTAGTTTCTGTAAATTACATTTCAGAAGTTTTAAGAGCTGATTGTTTTTCAGGGTTACCACTTTTTAACCAATGGCTTTTCCAGTTATTTGTGGTTTACTGGATTAGGATTAAGGTTAAGGATATTCTAAGTCAGCATGAAACGATAGTTGCAATAATCTTTTCTTCCCTACTGTGACGTATGTCCAAGTGAAAATGCTTCTCAGAGAATAAAAAATTTATTATGTCCATTTATGTCCAAATTTATTATGGGACTTGATTATGTCCATATGGAATTGATTGTATGGTTGTGGTTTGCTATTGGTTGATCTCATGTAATTGACAGGTTGCCCCGCCCTCGTGCCAGTAAACATGTCATCAGAGATGAGATGTCGCTGCAAAGGGGAGGGAAAGATATTTTGATTAAAAATTACGAGAGCACATGAAATGAAAACAAATAATGATTTGCACAGATAAATCAGTTAATAAATACTGTAATATTCCATTAAAAAAAACAGTAATTGTTCATTTTGATTTCATGGTGAATTTAATTTCTACTCAATACAATATTTTAGAATTTGGTATAACTGCAAAAATGTATGTTCATTATAAAATCCATGAAGTTTTAAGATGATCAGTGGTGATGAAATTGTTGGTGACCCATCATCCTTAATATTTGTAAGTGACTAGTCTTGGGATTTGCGGAAAACGTTCCTGGAAGCCTTGGATCATCTCTGGTCTCTTAGAGATAACCAGGTACAGAGTGCTTAAGTTTGCACCTCTCTCTCTCTCTCTCTCTCTCTCTCTCTCTCTCTCTCTCATCCTCTCTCTCTCTTTGCTGTCTTTCTCAGTCTGTGTGTGAAGATTTAAAAAAGTTCAGTCTGATGCTGTTTTCTGTCCAGTTTCAGTCTGTTGAGTGACACCAAGGCGCTGAACCGCAGAGAGCGCGCTGAGATGAGGAGACGGGCCTTCCTTCTCCTCTACTACCTGCTCCGCTCCCCCTTCTATGACCGATACTCTGAGTCAGTGTCTCCTTTATTGCTTCCACTGTTTTGTTCAAATCCTTATGCTTGAGTATTAATCTTTGGTGAGTAACTCAGCATGCACAATTTGTGCTACAAACATGAATGATACCTCAAATTGTGCAGTGCTTGAGAAGAGTTGTTTTCTTGAGTTAAAATTTTCACTTGACAGACAATGAAATTGGTCAAATAAAATCTGATATAGGCTTAGCAACCACTCAGAACACCCTAGCAACCGATTAAGTGTTTGTATCGAACATTTATGGAGCAACAGATTTTGTGTGAAAATAAATCATAAAAGTGGTTTATTTTGTTTAAAAATCATAAATGTATGAGCGCCAGGGCTTACCAGCAAGTGGCAAAAGGCACACAGTATTGATACAAATACTTTAGTTAATTACTTTAATACTAAAATAATGTTTTTAATAATGTCTAAGTTAATACTTGTTTAAAACAATCTTTTTATCAAAGTCAGTTGTATTTTCTGTTTAGTTTGATAAAAGAATTAATTTTTGTTCAAAAAATATACTGTCATTAATATGTTAATATAAAAATATATTTTAATAATACAGAAACTAAATTATTTTAAAAAGTAAAGATTCTAAAAGCATTGAAAGAGATCCGATAATAATTTAATATAGATTTACAGTAGTAAAAATAAATGATATTTTATTATTATATGATTAATATCATATTTGTTTCATTTTAAATATGGTGATTATCAAGATGGACACCCATCTTAATATATGATATTTACCATCTGAATCTAACTATGTCATGTCAACAAATGGAAAAGTCAGCCAGCTGTTTATTATCATGTTAATTATTGTGCCTTTCGCCCCAACAGCAGGTGCACCTTTATTCCAAATATTATACTTTTACATATTCTGTTGCTTTAATTACCTTGAATAAAACTGAAAATCATTAAGAAGACCTTTGTCTCAAAATATACAGAGGGTACAGAAAGTATTCAGACCCCCTTAAATTGTTCACTCTTTGTTATATAGCAGCCATTTGCTAAAATCATTTGTTAATTTTTTTTTCCTCATTAATGTATACACAGCACCCCATATTGACAGAAAAACACAGAATTGTTGAAATTTTTGCAGATTTATTAAAAAAGAAAAACTGAAATATCACATGGTCCTAAGTATTCAGACCCTTTGCTGTGACACTCAAATATTTAACTCAGGTGCTGTCCATTTCTTCTGATCATCCTTGAGATGGTTCTACACCTTCATTTGAGTCCAGCTGTGTTTGATTATACTGATTGGACTTGATTAGGAAAGCCACACACCTGTCTATATAAGACCTTACAGCTCACAGTGCATGTCAGAGCAAATGAGAATCATGAGGTCAAAGGAACTGCCTGAAGAGCTCAGAGACAGAATTGTGGCAAGGCACAGATCTGGCCAAGGTTACAAAAAAAATTCTGCTGCACTTGAGGTTCCTAAGAGCACAGCGGCCTCCATAATCCTTAAATAGAAGACGTTTGGGACGACCAGAACCCTTCCTAGAGCTGGCCGTCCGGCTAAACTGAGCTATCGGGGGAGAAGAGCCTTGGTGAGAGAGGTAAAGAAGAACCCAAAGATCACTGTGGCTGAGCTCCAGAGATGCAGTCGGGAGATGGGAGAAAGTTGTAGAAAGTCAACCATCACTGCAGCCCTCCACCAGTCGGGGCTTTATGGCAGAGTGGCACGACGGAAGCCTCTCCTCAGTGCAAGACACATGAAAGCCCGCATGGAGTTTGCCAAGATGGTGAGAAATAAGATTCTCTGGTCTGATGAGACCAAGATAGAACTTTTTGGCCTTAAATCTACGCGGTATGTGTGGAGAAAACCAGGCACTGCTCATCACCTGTCCAATACAGTCCCAACAGTGAAGCATGGTGGTGGCAGCATCATGCTGTGGGGGTGTTTTTCAGCTGCAGGGACAGGACGACTGATTGCAATCGAGGGAAAGATGAATGCGGCCAAGTACAGGGATATCCTGGACGAAAACCTTCTCCAGAGTGCTCAGGACCTCAGACTGGGCCGAAGGTTTACCTTCCAACAAGACAATGACCCTAAGCACACAGCTAAAATAATGAAGGAGTGGCTTCACAACAACTCCGTGACTGTTCTTGAATGGCCCAGCCAGAGCCCTGACTTAAACCCAATTGAGTATCTCTGGAGAGACCTAAAAATGGCTGTCCACCAGCGTTTACCATCCAACCTGACAGAACTGGAGAGGATCTGCAAGGAGGAATGGCAGAGGATCCCCAAATCCAGGTGTGAATAACTTGTTGCATCTTTCTCAAAAAGACTCATGGCTGTATTAGATCAAAAGGGTGCTTCTACTAAATACTGAGAAAAGGGTCTGAATACTTAGGACCATGTGATATTTCAGTTTTTCTTTTTTAATAAATCTGCAAAAATGTCAACAATTCTGTGTTTTTCTGTCAATATGGGGTGCTGTGTGTACATTAATGAGGAAAAAAAATGAACTTAAATGATTTTAGCAAATGGCTGCAATATAACAAAGAGTGAAAAATTTAAGGGGGTCTGAATACTTTCCGTACCCACTGTATTCAGTCATTTTAGTGATTCTCATGTGCTACTTAAATCTACAAAAAAAATTTTAAAAAACAAAAAAACATCAAATATTCGATCAAATTAGCACAGAATTAACTTTGCGCTGCTGTCCGCAATCGTGTTAAAGATCAGCCAAATTTTCATGTGCATCTTGAAAAGCGGATGTTTTGGAAAGTGCTGTGGCAAAAATGGTTTAGTGATTTAGAGAAAACTAAATAGAAGAAATGAACCGGAGATTTTCAAGTCAAAGAGGGCGGAGCCTCAGAGCCACACCTACTTTTTGCATCGTCGCCATTGAACCAATGATAGTTCATAGGTGTTAACCAGCCAGAGTGAACTTTTCAGGAAAGTTTGCCTTGGCAAGCTGTTTCAAACTCCACACGAACTTTGTTTTGCCCTGAATTTGTCCAAAATGATGTCACACCAGTTATTTCTTCAATTTTGTTTGAAGTATATTGAGGCCTTTAGCCACTTCCTGGCATTCTCACGGCTATATTTTTACCAGAAAATATAAATATGGATTTTTACAAGATTTTATCTGGATTTCACAACACACTATAACTGCATAATGGGGCTTTTTGTTCCCAGATCTAATGTCTCTTTTACACTCACAGGACAAAGATCCTCTTCCTCCTTCGCTTCTTGGCAGATTATGTTCCCGGAGTTGGTTTGGTTGCACGTAAGTAGCATATCCATCTCACCCAATGGATGTTCAATGCTGTCACACTAAAAGCTTTAAAAAAGCTCGGAGATATGTGCTGACTGGATTTCTTTTCCTGTCCTTTCAGGTCCACTGATGGAGTACTTGCCCATTTGGCAGAAGATCTACTTTTATAACTGGGGCTGACATCAGAGTGAATCTTTCACAGGCCTGCGCCGCCAAAATGTTAGTAGAATGAGAGGAAGCCATTTAGAGGATGATACAGCGACACAAGGACTCAAATCACACCTGTGCCAGAACATTACCACATTTATCGAGGAGCTTTGCAGTCAGTGAGTAACAGATGCATTGCTGGCCTCTGAGAATATATATCTGGATAGTGATTTTCCGATTGCTGTTTTTCTTATCTCTTTTAGCTTTCACATAATTTTATGCATCTGAGCCTTTTTCCACCTTTTTTTTTTTTTTTGCACTTACACACATCTGTTCTCAAATGAATTTTCGCCAAACTTCAAGCTCTCTTATCCCGTAATCTATCCCTCAACATTAATGCCTTCATTTTAATTTGGATGTTTATTTCCAGGGAACGGTTTTATTGAACACAATAATTGACTGGCTGAAATGAAATCAATTAGACGGTCTTGTTTTTGTTTGTTTTCTGTCCGGTTCATCCTCAGAGTTTTGAGGAACGGATGGGATGAAGCTGAATCTGATACTTTTTAATTGTAGCTACATTTGCTCATAAAATGGAATAATCCATCAATGATAAATTGTTTCACAGGACTCCAATAAGACTTTGGTACGTAAACCGGCATTATGAGCGTGTTTTTTTTCACTGTGTGAAATAAACTCATTCGAGTCTCTGTTTGAAAGCCCATCATTATTTTGATTGAAAGACCTGAAGCAAAAATAAAAAGCATGACTGTTTTGAAATGCTGAAAGTGTGAAATTGGATAATTGGTTTTGTATATACCTCTGTGCATTTAATAAATCTTTAAATAATAAGAGTCCTCATGCCTCAAGTGTTTTCCATCAGAGAGCAGAATTTATAATGCTGCTAAATGCTACTCGTACACCTATGGGCCATAACTCAAAGCCTGATCGCAGTGTTTTCGTTCAGCTTTTCAAATGAATGTTTGAATTAAACATAAATGTGATGTATGTCCTCCAGATTCACGGAGTCCCAGCAACCCCCTCCCTGTGCTGTAGTATATATGCTCGTGAAAAAATCCCTGAACTACAGTTTCAGCAATGCTGAAGATGATAAACTGCTTCCGGAAGGAAGGCAAAAAAAATTTCCTCATGGACCTGAGTTAGGAACAGCCAAGCTATCCATTATACATCCCTGTGGGGTTAAAAAAGACATCTCTCTTGAATTGTGCCCCTAGATACTCACTAGCTCCCCATTGCAATCTATCTATCTCTTTCCTGCTGTGTGTGTGTATATTTTGGGATTTACCCTGATCCACCAGTGGTTTTGTAAGATCGCACATAACATAGTCATGTATCCCGTTTAACTACTGTATACTGCAATTAGTGTATTCAATTCTAAAGCTTTTTCACCAGCAGCAAAATTACCCTCCATGTGGGGAAGGGATCAATATCTAAATCAATTTAAAAACAATTAAACCTTTATAGAGTTCATTAATCACGCCTAGAATTGATTTTCTGATCAAATGAATTTGGTTTTGTTGTGTTTCCTATAAATTATTTCATTGACACAAATGAATACATGTAAAGTAACACACAGCCTTGTCAGGTATATACAGTGCCTTGCGAAAGTATTCGTACCCCTTCATTTTTTTCACATTTTATTTTGCAGACTTATGCTAAACTGTTTGATATGGGAAAAAGTCATTTAAATCTACACTCCATACACCATAATGACAAAGCAGATTTGTGATAACTTTGTCAATTTATTAAACATAAAAAATAATTGCATTGCATAAGTACTTGTACCCTTTTCTGGGACACTTGAAATTTAGCTCAGGAACATTCCAATTTCACTTGTAGATGTGTGCCTTTCCAAATCATACCCATTCAGTTGAAATTTGCATGAGTTAAATGAGTTCTTAACCTGTGCAAATTCAATTGAATTGGTATGATTTGGAAAAGCACACACCTCTCAATAAAAGGTGAAAATGCATATCAGAGCAAAAACCGAGCCATAAGGTCAAAAGAACTGACTGTAGAGCTCAGAGAAGGATTGGGTCAAGACAGATCTGGGGAAGACTACAAAAAAACAAAACAAAAATTCTGCTGCATTGAAGCTTTACAGAAACACGTAGCCTTAATAACAACTCGGACTCTTCCTAGAGATGGCCTCCTGGCCAAACTGAGCAATCGATGGAGAAGGTCCTTGGTTAGAGTGGGGACAAAGAAGCTGATGGTCACTAGTTGAACTCTATGATCATATGTGGAGATTGGAGAAATTTACAGAAGGACAAACATCACTGCAACACTCCACCAATTTGGGCTTTATGGCAGTGTGGTCAGACTCAAGCCTCTCCTCTGTGAAGACACATGAAAACCCACTTGGAATTTGCAAAACGGCATGTAAAGGACTCTCTCAGACTGTGAGAAACAAGAATCTCCGGTCTGATGAACCTCATTTCCAGGCACTGCTCATCACCTGCACAATACCATCCCAGCAGTAAAGTGTGGTGGGAGCAGCATCGTGCTGTGAGGGTGTTTTTCAGCGGCAGGGACTGGGGACTTGTCAGGGTAGAAGGAAAGCTCAACGCAGCAAAATATAGAGTTAGCCTTAATGAAAACCTAGTCCAGAGCATTCAGAATCTTGGACTGGGCAGAAGGTTCACCTTTCAACAGGACAATGACCCTAAGCACACAGCTAAGACAATACAAGAATGGCTTATGAACAACTCTGTGAATGTCCTCGAGTGGCCCACACAGAGCATGGGCTTGAACCCAATCGAACATCTCTGGAGAAACTGAAAATATCTGTCCACTGACCGTCCCCATTCCAAATGCAGATGTGCAAAGCTTGTCACATCATAACGAAATGACTTGAGGCTGTAAAGAGTAGCCTACTTATGCAAGGTACTTATTTCAGTTTTTCCCTTTTAATTAAGTTGTCACAAATCTGTTTTTGCTTTGTCATTATGGTGTATGTGTAGACTGATGTGGGGAAAAAAGTCATTTATAGTAGTTTAACATAAGATGTGAAAAAAAATGAAGGGGGTACAGAATACTTTCACAAGACATTGTATGTTGTAGATACACTGCTGAATGTTAGAACTAGGCTGTGAGGGTTGTAGAACCAAGTTGCAGAAATGAGAGTCAGTAAATACACAAAGGATTAGTTCACTTTTAAATTAAAATTTCCTGATAATTTACTCACCCCCACGTTATCCAAGATGTCCATGTCTGTCTTTCTTCAGTCGAAAAGAAATTAAGGTTTTTGATGAAAACATTCCAGGGATGCGTTTCCCAAAGCGAACTATGGTCGTAAGTTCCGTCGTTACCAATAGAGTTCAATGGGACTTGCGACCATAGTTCACCAACGATGCTTTCGGGAAACGCACCCCAGGATTTTTCTCCATATAGTGAACTTCAGTGGAGCCCAAAGGGTTGAAGGTCAAAATTACAGTTTACAGTGATCCCAGACGAGAAATAAGGGTCTTATTTAGAGAAACCATCGCTCATTTTCTAAAAAAAAATTAAATAAATAAAAATTTTATAAGCTTTAGCCATAAATGCTCATCTTGAACTAGCTCCCTTCTTCTTCTCTATTTGAATTCCGGCAGTGTAGACACTGCTAAGTGTATTACTGCCCTCCACAGGTCAAAGTTTGAACTAAATTGTCATATTCAATATGCTAGTGCAAGTATATAACAATTAGTTCAAACTTTGACCTGAGGAAGGCAGTAATACACTTAGCAGTGTCTACACTGCCGGAATTCTAATAGAGGAGAAGAAGAAGAAGAAGAAGAAGAGGAGGAAGAAGAGAGCTAGTTCAAGATGAGTATTTATTGTTAAAACATATAGAAGTTTTTTTTTTTTTTTTTTTATATATATAAAATGAGTGATGGTTTCTCTAGATAAGACCCTTATTCCTCATCTGGGATTGTGTAGAACATTTTGAAGCTGCAATGAAACTATAATTTTGACCTTCAACCGTTTGGAGGCCATTGAAGTCCACTATATGGAGAAAAATCCTGGAATGTTTTTGTCAAAAACCTTAATTTCTTTTCGACTGAAGAAAGAAAGACATGAACATCTTGAATAACATGGGGGTGAGTAAATTAGCAGGAAATTTTAATTTGAAAGTGAACTAATCCTTTAATTTCTCTTTAATTAGTCCAGGAAGTAATTCCAAAACTGGAACTACAAATTGTTTCAGAGTCAATGCAAAAATGCCAAAACAGATTCTAGAAGCATCAAAGGGTAAATGAGTTTTTCCCAAAAAAGATAAAAAAAAAAAAAAAAAAAAAAATCCAGGGGAAATAATTAAGGACAACAAAATGCAATTGTCGGAAAATCAAACAAAGCAAATAAATCCAGAGAAAGGCACAAGAGGGATTTACCAAAAAAAAAACGAGAGATTGATCCCATCAAACACTGAGAACAGAGGAACAGAAAAACACACAGGAAGCGAGGCACAGGTGAGAACAATAACACATGATACAATGACAGGAAACTGAAATGAAACACACTGAGGGCCTCTAGTGGCTAAAACTACTCCAAAAACCTAACACTATCTATCTATCTATCTACATATTTTAATAACTTTCGGAAGCTTACATATTGTTGATTTTTATAAAACAACCATATAAACATATATATGGAATATAATATGAAATATATGAACATTTATTTAATTTAATTTGAGCTGGCATTTAACTCCCATTCCACTCATTTTCTCCCTTATTTTTATTTATTTATTTTTTTAAATAAAGTTTCTTTCTAATAAAGAAACAATGGCAAAACTTTTAAAATCTCTTTAAATTTAGCTTTCTGCTTTTCAAATGTTTGATATAGCCTACACATTCTAAATGTAACATTATTACTATGCTAAAGGTAAGCACTGGTATATCCTTTTGTAAATCATAATTAATTTATGCTTTATTTATGGTTACTTTATTCTTTTTAATTAGTGGTGGTAGTTATACTGATACTTTACGGTTGGTAAAGCAGCCTATAAAAACAGTAGTTATGGGCGGAGCAGGAGAAGTACAGGCTTGTTTTGTCTGATAGCCTACAGTACGTGTGTGCGCGAGCTCTAATGTCATAGTAAGTATATTACATGCGTCATTTTGTGACCTTTTTTGCTTTTTACATTAAACGCAGGCTATTAAATAGGAACAAGCTATAATGGTTTTGTAAATCAAGATGAAAATGTCTCTGAGTGCTTGCGTCGTAGTTGCGCTGTTTTAAGTAACTTTGTATCGACGTTAGCAGGGCAAAACCTTTTAAGGTAGATTTGTTAATTTTGTTATATTTTCATGTTTAGTACACTTATGTTTGTTGTGCAGTACGTGCTAAAAGGAGTTCCTCGTCTAATCTGTGGTTGAAACCAGTTCTTCCATGGACTCACAGAGCAGTTTTAACACATTTTGTACATGTTTTTCTTTAGCGTCATATAGTGGGATACGTTTTTTGTGCGGTAATATTATAACTTTCACCTCAGAGAAAAAAAAGTCAGCATAAAATGGGAAAGTTTGGCTTCGTGGTCGGTCATTTGTCGGTTTCCGCTGATTATTCGCTTCATCCTGCGTCTGTCATGACAGCAGCACACACACTTCATGCTGAGACTCAGTAAACTGACACAAACCACAGTTGCACACTGTGCAGCCTGCATATAAAAGGCTTTTGTAATGCTTTATGGCATAACACATTATGATACATTACATATATTCACAATGTTAATGTACGTCTTTATGCACACTAATGTACTATACTTTATGCACCATTTTGAGTATGTGTGCAATAAAACACGATCATTGTTATATTTCATGTGTTACTGTGTTAGGATACGCCACTGACCAATTCTCCACATGTGCAGTCATCATGAATATTAGTAAAGTTTAAAGGGTTAGTTCACCCAAAAATGAAAATTCTGTCATTTATTACTCACCTTCATGCCGTTCCACACCCGTAAGACTCGTTAATCTTCGGAACACAAATGAAGATATTTTTGTTGAAATCCGTTGGCTCAGTGAGACCTCCATAGCCAGCAATGACATTTCCTCTCTCAAGATCCATAAAGGCACTAAAAACATCCAAATCAGTTCATGTGAGTACAGTGGTTCAGTATTAATATTATAAAGCGACGAGAATATTTTTGGTGCACCAAAAAAACAAAATAACAACTTATTTAGTGATGGCCGATTTCAAAACACTGCTTCGTGAAGCTTCGGAGCATTATGAATCAGCGTGTCGAATCAGCTGTTTGGTCGTTATTTCATTGTTTTGGCGCACCAAAAATATTCTCGTCGCTTTATAATATTAATATTGAACTACTATACTCACATGAACTGATTTAAATATGTTTTTAGTACATTAATGGATCTTGAGAGAGGAAATGTCATTGTTATGGAGGCCTCACTGAGTCATCGGATTTCAACAAAAATATCTTAATTTGTGTTCCGAAGATTAATGAAGGTCTTATGGGTGTGGAACGGCATGAGGGTGAGTAATAAATGACAGACTTTTCATTTTTTGGTGAACTAACCCTTTAATGTCATAGTACACAAAAATAATGTACTGTAAAGGCTATTACAGTTAAAATATAGAATGGATTGCAATGTGGCATTAGGAATACCTTTAGAATGCTTTATAAATACAAGTGTCACAGAAAATATTTGCATGTTTTTCCCTCCCATGTGATATTATAAGTACACAGTCTTTCTGGATAAAAAGCTATTGACTTTCACTTGTATTTTCTCTCTCTCACACACACACACACACAGAAGACAGAAAATGAGTGAGGATGTGTATGAGGTCCCTGAGGGGACAGAGTATCGTTATCTAGTGCAGGACGAAGAGGAAGAGATACAGTACGTTCGTCGCCACTACGTCAGTCCATTCCTGGTGGTGTCACGCAGATGCATGTTCCTCATCGGCTGTGGCGTGGTGGGTCTCCTCTCTCTCGCGGGATACCTGGCTTATGTGGCTGAGACTCCGCCTCCATGGGTGGCAGAGGTGAAGACGGAGTGCGGTTGGCTGCGTGGGCGCTGGAAAGGTGGAGCGTACTCTTTCAAGGGCATCCCATACGCTGTACCACCAGTGGGTGAACGTCGTTGGCGACCTCCGGCGAATCTAGTGGAGGCGGGACAGTGTTGGGAAGGTGTGTATGATGCTACTCGATTCCGCAGCATCTGTGCACAGGTGCAACCCCTTCGAAAAGACGGGCAGGTCATGGGACAGGAGGACTGTCTGCATCTCAGCGTGTGGACTCCGAGTCTGCAGCCTGCAAAACCCCTGCCCGTCATGGTGTGGATCCACGGAGGGTACCTCCACATGCTGAGCGGCCAGGAGAAAGGCTACTCCCCTACTGAAGAGCTGGCGGCCCGCACGCAGATGGTGTATGTCAGTCTGAATTACAGGCTCAATGCTTTTGGCTTCATGGCCCTGGAAGTGCTCAGAAAAGGCTCTCCCACCAACTCCTCTGGTAAGGCCCCCGTCCCTGTCCAGTTCATTTATGACTGCTGTCCATCTTGGACACGTTTATTCAATAAACTCCTGACAACATTTCTTCCAAATTTTAAGTAAGAACATTGTTAATTAGAGCATTTATTTGCAGAAAATGACAACTGTGGTTGATTATGATTTCACTTTTTTTTTACTTTAGTTAGTGTGTAATGTTGCTGTTTGAGCATAAACAACATCTGCAAAGTTACGACGCTCAAAGTTCAGTGCAAAGGGAGATATTTTTTTTAAAGAAGTTTCTGTTTAAGGTCTACAACAAGCTTCTTCCCAAGTTAGTAACATCACTAACCCTAAAATTTACATAAACCCTGCCCCCGAGAACACACAACAAAGGAGGTGTGGCCATGTTGGGCTGCTTTAGAGAAGAGGAAGAGTTGTTGTAGTAGAGTGTTGTTGCCATGCCGTTATTTTACGCCGGACTGCTTCACAAACGAGGGTCAATTCAACGCCGGATTTGCACAAAAGATTAACATGACGGCACATGCTAGTCGATGAGTTGAATCAACTCCACAGCAACTACATAAATTTATCCACTAACCATTCAGAAATGTCCAGTTTCATTCTAAAAGTTGTAACTTCTTCCTGAGTCTCTCCATCAGTGTCGACTCCGGTTTGAACAATGTAAGGCTGAACACCGTTACTGACAATCCTCATTTTGGCTGCGTGAGATTCTCCAGCTTTGTTGTTGTTGAGCAACCAAAGTGCGAGATGTTAAAGCTCCGCCCTCTTCTGGAAAGTGGGCCAGGAGAAGCAGCTCATTTGCATTTAAAGGGACACACACAAAAACGGCGTGTTTTTGCTCACACCCAAATAGGGGCAAATTTGACAAGCTATAATAAATGATCTGTGGGGTATTTTGTGCTGACACATTCTGGAGAGACCAGAGACTTTTATTACATCTTGTGAAAAGGGGCATTATAGGTCCCCTTTAAAATAACAAAAAAGATTACACATTTTCAGACCTTGAATAATGCAAAGAAAACAAGTTCATATTCCTTTTTAAACAACATGATACTAATGTTTTAACTTCAGAAGAATTTAGAAATCAGTATGTGGTGGAATAACCCTGATTTTCAATCACAGTTTTAATGCGCCTTGCCATGCCCTCCACCAGCCTTTCACATTGCTGTTGGGTGACTTTATGCCACTCCTGGCACAAAGATTCAAGCAGCTCAGTTTTGTTTGATGGCTTGTGATCTTGTGTCCTTCCTCTTGATCACATTCCAGAGGTTTTCAGTGGAGTTCAGGTCTGGAGATTAGGCTGGACATGACAGGGTCTTGACCTTTATTGGTCTGGCTGTGTGGCATGGAACATTGTCCTGCGGGGAAAACCCAATCTTTTGAGTTGGGGAACATTGTCAGAGCAGTAGGAAGCGATTCTTCTTCCAGGCTAACCTTGTACTGTACGTGACTTGAGTCATGTGTCCTTCAAAAAGACAGATCCAGCCTTACTGAAGAACCCCGAGATCATCAGCAATCCTCCACCTAATTTCCCAGTAGGTGTAAGACACTGTGGGTTGTAGGACTCTTCAGGTCTATGTCTAACCATGAGAGGACCAGGTGTTGGGCTGGACTCATCAGAGAAGATCAAAATCCGGCAGATCTGTATTTGTGAAGGACGTGTGACTCGAGCCACGTACAAGGTTATCCTGGGTAATGTCCTTTTTCACCACAAATTCAGCAAATAAGTTGAAATAATGCGGGCTGATGCCGTCAACAAAAGCATATACCATCGATTACAACCTCAGATTTCGCAGTAGGTCTGTCTTTAAAGATTTATAAGTAATTGTTAAAAATCAATTTCCTTATGGAGTCTGTTAGCTCTCTGCTTGTCACTACAGCATATTGAAATTTTTTCTGTCTGCTGTCAAAGGGAATTATGGCTTCATGGACCAGATCCAAGCACTTCAGTGGGTCCAGCAGAATATCCATAACTTCGGTGGCGATGCAGGGAGAGTTACCATATTTGGTCAAAGTTCAGGTACAAAATACAATGACCCCTAAAAGTATTTGGACACTTAAAATGTCTGATTGTCATTGCGCAATCCCCTGTACGCTTTACTTTTTGAGAATGTGGTATTATAAGGACATATTTCTAAAATTAAATAAGTTAGTAATATATTTCATATATTATATTACATGTTTGTTTTGTCTTTTTTTAAACTTTTATATTGTTACTTTAAAATATCTGAAAAATATTTACTTTCTAATAGGTTAACAGTACATATTTCCTGTTTTTTTTAAATGTTTAAACCTTTAAAATGACATCTAAATTTGTATTTATTTCTAGCTGTTAATAGAATAAAGCCAGTAATTATGATCTAATCTCAATCCCAACCAAAAATAATTAAAGAGTAAAATTAAATCCTGTAAATTTATCAATATCGGGTGGACAATATTATCGGATATCACAATATTTTTTAAGGCGATTATTAACGAGATATTTTTTACATATCGCCCAGCCCTAATTGCTTTAGTGTGTTAGTCAACACATCAAAATAAGTGTACTTGTTTATTTAAAATATATAATTTAATTTTACATTATTGCGAAGTGTACTTGATTGTGTTAAGAAACAGTCATGAACGTGTTCTCTCTTTAAATACACTTAAGTGTCCTTTTATTTCATTAATATATTAATGCAAATACTGTTTAAAAAATACTCTATACTCGTAAGATATAAAATTCATTAGTAGTGCACATTCAAAATAATTAAGTGCACTTCTTTTTCACAAGGGTTAGCTTTCTAGATGTATAAAAAGTATCTCTCTCACTGTGTGATCATGAGGAGGAACTTCGGTTTGGACCTTGATGATGTCTCCACTAGCCAAAGGACTCTTTCATCGTGCGATTGACATGAGCGGCTCGTATGTGTATAATGCTTCCCTGGAGTCAGCAGAAAAAGACAACTTAGAATTCCTGAGGAGAACTGGCTGCAAGGACGCCATCTGCCTGAGAGGACTACACATCACTCAAGTCCTTCAGGTGAGAAATGTATGGCCGAGCTTGTAACCTTCATCAGCAGGGTCATGGCTGACTAACAACAGCCTCAACCTGTTGGCTTCTTCATCCGTAAACCCTCTTTAATAAATCATCAAACCTCAACCGCCTGCCAGAACTCGCTGAACGCTTAATGAATTCCCAATGAACATCAGAGGGTTTCATTTCTCTAAATGGTAGTAATATATCAGAAATGGATCTGTGGTTGAATTAATGTCAGTGATTTGTATCTGACTCAGGCAATCCCGTGGCAGGAGTACCCATCATGGGCAGCCGATGACTTAGTCGATCTTCCAGTCAAAGGTGTATTTGTTGGTCCAGTTGCAGTAGTTGACGGCCATGTTCTCAATGCTCCTCCGTTTGAGACCTGGGAGAAGGGTGGAGCCTATAATGATGTCCCATTTGTGGTTGGAACAACTGAACAGGAGACTGATTATGGGTAACCCGCTTTGTTTTATTTTCAGTTGTCAGTTGAAAATACTGTCAGGAATGTGCGCCATTCAGAATTGAGCTGAGAACGTCTTTAAATTCCAATTGAGTTTATGAATTGGAATTGAGCAAACAGGAAGCAGAATTATAATTTGGATTTTGGGATGAAATTGAAAGAAATATACAAATCTTTTCATTGCACTGTTTAACTATACATTACAATTAATGTGTTCATCACAGATAATGTTTGCGTGAATACTCGCAAAGACAGATTTTTTTTTTTTTTTAAATACTGTAATTCTGTGTATATGTGTATATCTGGATCGCACGGTGTCTGAGGCGTCTTTGTGCGCGCGCTTCGGATCTGTCAGTCAGCATGAGTAAGATCATTTTGTTTACATCAGCATGAGTTTGAAGATGACATTTCATTGGTTCAGACTCATGCCATCGAGAATTTGCTATGAATATTCACAAAGTTGGAATGTTGCACTTTACAACGATACCAAACTTGTGCTGAGGGAAGGGCCGGTCGTCCAGAAGCGAGTCAAAGGAAAGTTACTCCTCTCAGAAAACGTATAAATAAAGATACTTTTAGATGTTTAATTGCTGTTTGGAGCATTGGGATCACTAGAGAAGGGCTTAATAAACTTTTTTTTTTTTTTTTACTCAATTTCGACCAAAATTGACATTTTTCAATTGTTTTGCCTGTAGCTCGAAATTAGCCTGGTTATTATCCTAATATTGCATAATATCTCCTAATATACAGTGGGTACGGAAAGTATTCAGACCCCCTTAAATTTTTCACTGTTTGTTATATTGCAGCCATTTGCTAAAATCATTTAAGTTCATTTTTTTCCTCATTAATGTACACACAGCACCCCATATTGACAGAAAAACACAGAATTGTTGACATTTTTGCAGATTTATTAAAAAAGAAAAACTGAAATATCACATGTTCCTAAGTATTCAGACCCTTTGCTCAGTATTTAGTAGAAGCACCCTTTTGATCTAATACAGCCATGAGTCTTTTTGGGAAAGATGCAACAAGTTTTTCACACCTGGATTTGGGGATCCTCTGCCATTCCTTCTTGCAGCTCCTCTCCAGTTCTGTCAGGTTGGATGGTAAACGTTGGTGGACAGCCATTTTTAGGTCTCTCCAGAGATGCTCAATTGGGTTTAAGTCAGGGCTCTGGCTGGGCCATTCAAGAACAGTCACTGAGTTGTTGTGAAGCCACTCCTTCGTTATTTTAGCTGTGTGCTTAGGGTCATTGTCTTGTTGGAAGGTAAACCTTCGCCCCAGTCTGAGGTCCTGAGCACTCTGGAGAAGGTTTTTGTCCAGGATATCCCTGTACTTGGCCGCATTCATCTTTCCCTCGATTGCAACCAGTCGTCCTGTCCTTGCAGCTGAAAAACACCCCCACAGCATGATGCTGCCACCACCATGCTTCACTGTTGGGACTGTATTGGACAGGTGATGAGCAGTGCCTGGTTTTCTCCACACATACTGCTTAGAATTAAGGCCAAAAAGTTCTATCTTGGTCTCATCAGACCACAGAATCTTATTTCTCACCATCTTGGCAAACTCCATGCGGGCTTTCATGTGTCTTGCACTGAGGAGAGGCTTCCGTCGGGCCACTCTGCCATAAAGCCCCGACTGATGGAGGGCTGCAGTGATGGTTGACTTTCTACAACTTTCTCCCATCTCCCGACTGCATCTCTGGAGCTCAGCCACAGTGATCTTTGGGTTCTTCTTTACCTCTTCTCCCCCAATAGCTCAGTTTGGCCGGACGGCCAGCTCTAGGAAGGGTTCTGGTCGTCCCAAACGTCTTCCATTTAAGGAAGGCCACTGTGCTCTTAGGAACCTTAAGTGCAGCAGAATTTTTTTTGTAACCTTGGCCAGATCTGTGCCTTGCCACATTTCTGTCTCTGAGCTCTTCAGGCAGTTCATTTGACCTCATGATTCTCATTTGCTCTGACATGCACTGTGAGCTGTAAAGTCTAATATAGACAGGTGTGTGGCTTTCCTAATCAAGTCCAATCAGTATAATCAAACACAGCTGGACTCAAATGAAGGTGTAGAACCATCTCAAGGATGATCAGAAGAAATGGACAGCACCTGAGTTAAATGAGTGTCACAGCAAAGGGTCTGAAGACTTAGGACCATGTGATATTTCAGTTTTTTCTTTTTTAATAAATCTGCAAAAATGTCAACAATTCTGTGTTTTTCTGTCAATATGGGGTGCTGTGTGTACATTAATGAGGGAAAAAAAATGAACTTTTGTCATGAAATTTGTATTGAATTTGTATGAAATTCCTCTAATGAAATTCAGTAAATTCCTCTTCCTGTCATTCCTATTTAAATTCTGATTCAGCATCCAGTGGGTGTGGCCAGTTCAGTTTAAATTAATTTTAGAAAGCCAGTTCATTACATTCAGATTTTTCCCAACCATGAAAATTACATTGTGAACATCATATTTTTCATACTCTAGTCCTCCATATAAAAACATCTCTACATGGACATGGGGGGACTATCGGTGGATTGTGACAAGTAAGTTGCTCATAAGAGACGTTTAAAAAAGAACATTATGAATGAGTCTTTATATAAGTGAATGTGTTTTTCCTCACCCATGTCTCTGTTGATTCTTTCACACAGACAAACTGACCCCTTTCGGAAAGAACCTGACCGATCAGGCGCTGAGGCTGTATGATAGCTCAGCACCGTGTCCGACCTCCGATCGGTGTCCAGAGAGGCTCTTCACCACCATGGTCTCTGACATGAAGGCCACCTGCCCCAGGAATGACCTGGCTAAGAGAGCTTCAGGTTCAAATAAATTTTTAATTTCACAATCCACAATTAAAAGGAATTGAGCTTTATCAGCACTCTGAATATTTTATCATTTGTGAGCTCCGCTAAATATTTCATGGTAAGTGGCAGGTAATAAGCAGGATAGCGTACAGTCATTATTGCAAAATAAACTCCTTCAGGATGATACAAGACTCCTCTGCCACTGACTCTACATTATATGTCTTTCATAGTCAGTTGTTTAAATCTAAATCTTTTCAATGATGTTACATGTATTCCAGATGCTTTAAAGAGCCCAGTATACCGTTATCTGGTGACTTACACTCCATCAAAACAGGCAAACGCCTCCAGCTGGCTTCCCTTCCACAGTCGCTTTGCCTTTCATCTTCTAGACAGCCTGGCCTTCTTCAAGGGTCTTGAAATGGTGCTAGGGACCCTGTCACCATCTGATATGAACTTCCAGGAAATGATCACCAAGTATTTTGTGCATTTTGCCAAAGAGGGTAAGATTAATGTGAGATTTCCCATACTAATAACACTTAAAATCTATAGTAAATATAACCTGCTTGATTCTTCATGATTCTAAAATTAGTCAATGTTGTGCTCTATTCACACAAAAAAAGTGATCGAATCTTGTCCATAACGTTCCAAACCTCTTCATAACCTCACAGGTAGGATGCCAGAGGAGTGGCCGGAGTTCCCCTCACACGTCGCCCTGCTGGACAAGAACATTTCTTTTGTGAAAAGCTACTCTAGAGAGAGGTGTGACCTGTGGGAGCAGAACGGCTTCTACTCATACGCCTGGATCAACTGAGCCACATCATCATCATCGGTTGTATCGATCCATCCACTGCATTTTCATCTGAGCAGCGCTTTATTGTGTGATTATACAGTACTGACACATTTAGAAGACTTCGCAGAGTGTGGGGTGAATTTTATGCACAGTTGTTTGCACCTACAGGAAAATTTTCCATATGAAAGCAAAATCGCAGAGATCTCTTCAATGTCTCAATTCTTTCTCCTTGAGAGCAATGAGATTAAATTGAACTCAAATAGAGACTCAGATCTTGCAAATGGGGAAAATGATCCCAGATGAGATCTCAGACTTTCCACTATAACAAAGTCTTCATAGTTAAAGACCACAATATGAATCTGAACATTTCTTATCATATTTTTCCAAGACCAAATTATGGGCTATGTTATAGCTCTTTTTTCTTACTGTATGTCAACGTGTCTTGTTTTATTTTGGGGCAAACATCTAAGACCAAGTTTATAGGGATAAAAGGGGATAAATAGATCAGAATTTACTCACAAAAACAGTCCTTCATATCTTTCTATCTCTCTGTCTGTCTGTTTGTCTGTCTGTCTTTCTATCTATCACCTGAGATGTGAACGTGCAACTTCTGAGTTTAAAGGGTTAGTTCACCCAAAAATTAAAATTATGTCATTAATTACTCACCCTCATGTTGTTCCACACCCATAAGACCATCTTCAGAACACAAATTAAGATATTTTTGATAAAATATGATGGCTCAGTGAGGCCTGCATTGCCAGCAAGATAATTAACACAATCAAACACCCAGAAAGCTACTAAAAACATATTTAAAACAGTTCATGTGACTACAGTGGTTCAACCCTTTATGTTATGAAGCGACAAGAATACTTGTGTGCCAAAAAACAAAATAACTTTATTCAACAATATCTAGTGATAGGCAATTTCAAAACACTTTTTCATGACAAAACAAAAGATTCGTAAAGCTTCGAAGCTTCATGAAGCAGTGTTTTGAAATCGGCCATCACTAGATATTGTTGAATAACGTCGTTATTTTGTTTTTTTGGCGCACAAAAAATATTCTCGTCGCTTCATAACATTAAGGTTGAACCACTGTAGTCACATGAACTGTTTTAAATATGTCTTTCTGGGCATCTGAAAGTGTTAATTATCTTGCCGTCAATGGAGGCCTCACTGAGCCATCGGATTTTATCAAAAATATCTTAATTTGTGTTCTGAAGGTGAACGAAGGTCTAACGGGTGTGGAATGACATGAGGGTGAGTAATTAATGACAGAATTTTCATTTTTGGGTGAACTAACCCTTTAATTTCACTAAAAGCTGAGAAGGGAATTGAATTTACTCAGCGATTCTGAATGTGCATTTGAATGAGAGAATCCGAAGGCTGTTTTAAGCCATAAATCCCCATTATCCAGGTTTTTCCTTGTTTGTTTGTTACACTAATCGGCTCCATTCGTATATTTACCGAATATAGCCAGTCTGTTGCTTTCAAACCTGTTATTCTTTGATTGTGTGACTAAGCAAATCCAAAGCTTTGACATGGATGAGAAACCAGGGACACAATGAGAGTCTACAAAGGGATAATGCGGCTCTCTGATCGCCCTCTTTTAATTTAACTGCTATGCAAATAAGATCGAAGGAGGACTTAGGGTTACATTGATCTTTTGTTTGTATGTTGATGCCGTAGAATGCAATAACAGAAGGTGACATTTATGTGTGTTTTTGTACCTGTGATCAAAGGGTCTTTTACCACTCCTGAACAGACTTTGGAATCAAGGCCTGTGGAATCAGGAACATCACACCACCTGGAGCGCTATCAAACAAAATCTGATCCAGGAACAGTTGTTTTATAATACAGCCCAATTTGCTTGGCATGGCTGAATGAATGGAGAGGTCACAGGTCGCCCTGCCCCTGTACAACAGGATGAAAGGTGTCCGCTGAATGGGAGCACATGAAAGCCCTGACCCTCTTTTTTTTAACCCTATAAAGCCCTGACATATGAAAAAATAGTCCAGGAAAAAAAAAAAAAAAGTTTTTTTTAAAAGGTTAGTTCACCCAAAAATGAAATTTATGTCACTAATTACTTATGTCGTTCCACACCCGTAAGACCTTCATTCATCTTCAGAACACAAATTAAGACTTTTTGATGAAATCAAAGAGGTTTTTTTTTTATCCCCAATAGAAAGCAACATAATTACCACATTCAAGGTCCAGAAAAGTAGTAAAGATATTGTTAAAATAGTCCACGTGACTGCAGTGGTTCAACATTAATGTTATGAAGTGATGAGAATACTTTTTGTGTGCAAAAACACAAGAATAATGACTTTATTCAACAAATTTGTCTCTTCCCTGCCATTCTCCAGCGCTGTTTACGTTGTATAGACAGTGCAGGGCTCAAAAAGTAAGATTAAATTCTGATAGCTTATAATGTAAATCAATGAGATCTTTATTACAGTATAATAGACTACTTACATAAACTCTATAGTTTTTATTTTGGTGGGCAAAACATATGCAATGATGTACAAAATAACATTCTTCTAAAGGCTGTTGTCATATTTGGTTAATTTTAACATGATTCTAAAAATGATGCATGGATAATCAAGTAAAACTAAGTTTCTTCAGTCCAGTAAGTGTTTGTCTTGAAATATTACTAACAATATAAAATGTATTCTTATGGTTGCTTAAAATGAGTAAAAGCTTCAAAGCAAAAAGACACGTCTAACAACCTGAAGGTGGATGATTTTCAATTATACTGAAAGGAATTTATTTGCTCAAATCAGACAACAGAAGGCATGTAGTAGATTGTATACAACAGGGTTTTCAGCAAAGTTGATCATGTTGAAAATTTAGATGCCCTAAAAATGTGCGTATAAAATGATACAGTGGGCTTTATAGGGTTAACGTTGACCAGGCCAGTCCTGTACTGATTTTATTTTTATTAGGTTTAAAGGGTCAACATCTACTCTACTTTGTACTCTGTCTGAATGAACTATATTATTACCACTCTTGTGTGTTTTGCACTTTATCTGTAATCCTTATGTCATAAAATGATTGTGTTGACTGAATCAAAGTCTTAAACAGCTGTTGCGGGGAGGGTTTCATTCATCACCATTCACACAAATCTTAATAGGTTCTTCTCAACAGGCCACAATAAAAAGATTTTATTCCAGGCGGATGTTGGATTGTTGTTGTTTATTTTCAAATTTAGCATTGGGATACAAACGGACAGGCAGACAAATACCATTCACCAGTTCCCAGTCTGGCATAAAACCAAAAGAAAAAAGGAAAGAAAGGCTGTAATGCATGTACTAGAAAACAGTATTGCACATGCACATTACCAGAAAACAGACGACATCACTTCAGAGGGTGAATTTAAAAAAAACAAAAAAAAAAAACATTTTGTCTGCTGTCATTTTATCATCTAAACAGAGGGAGTCTTATTAAATTGTTGATTAAATCACATCACTGTAAACCTCCTCAGTCAGCTTGGTTTCTTGAGCATTTTATCTGTAAATACGACGAGCGAACGCTGGAGATCTGACTCATTGTACAGCACCGTTGTCTTCGGCTTATGCTGGCATGCAAAACAAATACGGTTCAGTTTAAAATCATCTGTCCTGAAACTCAAACTCCCAGGTATCACTCACACAGCCACATCCACAAAAAACCTCAAGAACTCGTCCTTGACATGCGAGAACATATTGCACAATATTACTATTATTTTATCACTTAAAGTCACTCAAACTGTCATAATTACTAATAATAATTATGATAATGCATCAAAATCTAAAAGACTGTGTTTAGGTAATGGGCTCAATTTATAAATACACCATATTGGGTTCCCTTTCCTCGTTTACTGAATGCACTGAGGTCTTCGGAGAGCGTTAAAATACAAAAAGAAAGCCATGAGGACATATTAGCGCTATAAGTTCAGTTATACATTTAATTCCAGACAGAATACTTTCCAAAATTCATAACTATTTGAAATCAAAGACCAGTACATGGCATAGAAAACCGGACTGTTTAAACAGAAAGCACTGCCACTCTGAAAACATACTTTACACTCTGTCCAGTGCATCTAATGTTATCTGAAAATAAAACGAGAGAGTCTTCAAAACGAAATTAAAATACTGTCAGCAAGAGTGTCTACAGTGGTCTGGGGAGAGACAGAGGTCCCAGGTCTTCGTCGTTCTCTCTCGCTCCCTCTCTCTCTCTCTATCTGATGCGTGTTCATGTAGGAAAGACAGACCAGATCCAATCAGCAGTGAGGTGTGTCCTGTTTGATGCAACTTCTATTTCAGTCTAAAGCAGTTCTTTTAGTAAGATCCGTAGCGATCCTGAAACGTGATCGGAGAGAGTCAATACAGCTGATGTAGAAGCGTTCAGAGTCGGCGCGATGTATTGTCAAGAAGACTTGAGATATAAAGCAAATGTATGCATTTACCTGAATGGTGTTCATAACCCCATTAGCCAGCACTGCCATCTTGCCTGCAACAGTCTTCACACCTTGCTTGAACTGGGCGATGTCTGGACCAGAGGGAAGCACGCTATCAAATCCTGATGATCCTACAGGGGGAACACACATGAACGTAACACACAGAGTGAGTGTCACAGTCAAAGTCTCAGTTATATAATACACTATGGCAACGTGGCGAGATAGAGAGGGATGCGTTTACCAGAAGAACGCACACTGCCGTCACCAAACAGGTCAGCAGAGCTGATGGAGGTACTTCCAGCCATGCCCTCAAGACGAGTCTTTGCTTCATACTAGTAGAGAAAAATTATATATTTATATATAAAATATACATTATGCTTATGCTATATATATATATATGCTATAAAATATGTATATAATTTATGTTTTGTGTAACAAATTGTTCTCCTCTGTGTTCAGGTTTGACTGTTGTAAAATTAATGCAAAAACTGACACTTCAAAATCAAAAAAAAAAAAAAAAAAAAAAAAATCTAAACCTTGACAAAAAGTAGGCTTTGAAAATGTCTACGTATAAATCCAAATCCACAACTTAATAAAAATAAGTATTTATGTCTAAAAACACTAGAGAATTTAAAAGCCATTTTATATAGAACTATAAAGGAATCTAGTGGTTAGTCCATGGCATTACAAAAGTTTCTTTTTTTTATTCCCACCAGATGGCACTAATCTACCTGCAAACATTGGATTTTAAATGCCTTGTAAGAATGACAGCTAGTGGTTGAAATGGGTACTGCGGTCCAAATTCAAAATATTGTTCGCCCCGCCCCCTCCTCCTCAGACTTGACACTCTTGCGGGTGGCCAGTTTAAAGACACGCAACAGCTCAATTGACATTGGAAGGCGAGGAGACTTACACACTGTAAGATAATTAGTTGATTTATTGATTTATGATGAGTTGATATCGCGTTTTAATATGCTCCCGTTCATAGAGATTTTTAGATAGATGCTGAGAATTTTTAGGTCGGGTAGAATCTGCGATCTCTGTCCCAGTTTGTTCGCTGGCTGCAATTCGCTGCATGTGTTTTCCGCCAACTGGCAACCCGGGGTGGAGAAATACTATCGGGTAAATTGGCAACGTGCGGTCTTGCACAGACCGAAACAAATACAGAAATTCCGACACGGAATGCAAAATTTCAAAGTAAAATAACTGGCTGTATCAATGGTTTTCAGAGAAACAAATATGTGAACTCAGCATGTTTAATAAATATCTGCAAACACATTATGGTATTTTTATGCTTTAGTACAGTCAAAAACCTACATAGAGCACCTTTAATTTAAAAAACTTAAATATATTAGAAAAAAAGTGTATTATTTTCAACGGGGAAAAATAGCTCATAAAAATTGCATAAATACTGCATAGTATCATATAGGGCTGCACGATTAATCGCATGCTATTCTCACGCGCATTTCGTCAGTAAAGCCGGTTCCCTGATTACCGCTAAATCGCCATCACCTGCTTTCAAATGAAGCGGCATTTAATAGACAGAGCCGTAGGTCACTGAAAAGCCACGCAATATCGCGTTCATATCGCAGATGAATCGCCTGCGATAATGAACGCGATATTGCGTGGCTTGTCCGTGAACTACGGCTCCGTCTATTAAAAGGCGCTCCGTTTAAAAACAGGTGAGGGCGATTTAGCGGTAATCAGGGAACCGGCTTTACTGACGAAATGCGCGTGAGAATAGCATGCGATTAATCGTGCAGCCCTAGTATCATAAAACCCCTCAAAATTCTAAACAAAAATAAAAAAAAAAAGTTACATTTCAAGGCTTTGGTCACTTTTGACCCCAAAGGAGCCTGTCGATTTGACGTGTAATTAATTATGGTTATAAAAAATAAAATAAAAAAAACACGTTAATTTTTAACGCATTTAACACACTTGCCCCACCCCAGACCTACGTAGGTCATCTAACATTTCATAGAGTTGATTGATGACGAATATGCTATGGGGGCAAAAATGCCCCTGTAGGAGTTGTCTTGTCTCATATTTACATCATATGATATAGATAAGATATATCACACGAGTAACAAGCACAATATCACACGAGTGCTGTTTTTGTCCTGAACATCACAAGTGCAAATGCGATACTGATTTTATACAACAGTTCAATAAATCAGAAGTTAATATTGTGATATTTTAGACAATTTTGAAAATATAAAGACAAAGCAGAACGGTTCGTCTCTGAGGAACACAAAGCGGCATTTCATTTCTAAATTCACGATTGAAATTAACTGGGTGAACCCATGATTCAATGGATCATTCATAAAGAGTCGTTTACTTAATTCCTGAATTAATCAGCCGTTTGAATAAACAAATTAATGAACAAATGATTACGAAATTTACCACCACCTACTGGTAGTTTTAGTTTCTTAGAGTATAAATTTCTTTAAAAATAATTTCATATTTTCATATTATTGAAAAAAAAAAAAGAAAGAAAAAAACATTAAAGGTACAGTTCATCCAAAAATGAAAATTCTGTCATTTATTCAACATCATGGTCCAAAAATGTATGTGTAATAAATTCTATGCTGAATCAAAATATTTCTTTCTGAAGCTATTTTTTGTAATATTTTCTATTTGATGCTTTACACAATAATGACTTAAAATTGTCTTTTGAGGGCAATTTCTCAGGCAAATTTGATGTGCGATTAATTGCCACATCATGTAATTAGATTTAGAGAGATATAAAATAAATGATATATGATGAATGTCCAGTGTGGGTCAAAATGAATGGCAACACCACCAGTTAGACTCAATGCACTGAAGGTCTAGTGGGCTCATTGTACCTCTGGGTTACTCTCACGGCCGAAGAACATGTCCGATGAGATTGCTTTAGCATTGGCAAACTTCTGTCGTGCTTCGCTAGACTCTGCGGCTGGCACAGACACCTCAGGCTTCCGTCGGCTGGGCAACCTGAGACGCATTGTGTCGAACAGTCATAAAAACGGCCACAAATCAAGTCACTGACTACTGGATCAGCACATTATTCAGACAGACCAACCTTTCTCCGATTGGCTGGATGCTTGAGATGGTGACCTCACTGTCTTTAGGTTCCTCTTTCTCCAGAGCCCAGGAGGAGAATGATGATCCTCCATCATTGTCCCACCGTGACCCAAAGCTGTCTCCTGATGTGAACGGGTTGTCCTTGTACCTGAGATCACAATGAATGATACAAATTACACAAATGCACACACACACACACACACAAACGTTGTCTACCACAAACATACTTTGGCGGTCCCGAGGCAAAGCCAGGCTCATCAAACATGTCCAGCTTAGAGCGAGAGGAGGATTTGGCTCCCACCGGGGTCTCCTGCTCGATCACTTGCATCTCAGACATCACGGAATGAGACACGGCACTACAGAAAATCAAGGACAAAGTCAGATGAATGTTACAATAAAATGAACATCACATTAACAAAACTAACAAACATACACACATCAGTCAGTATGATGCCGATATGGGTTATTAATCAGCAGAAGGCGAATGATGTCATGCTTGAGGGGAGTGATGTAATTAACGTGACAGTGGTTTAATCAAGGTTGCCGCTGTCTCTTTACCTCCTGTTGCCGAATCCCATGCCCAGCCTCTCTGCCTGTTCCTTCTTTTTCCCCTCTAGGTTCTGCAGTTTCTTCTCCTCCACCTTCCTGTCAATCTCCAGCTCTTTGTAGGCCAGTCGCATCGAGGCCACTCTGCGAGATAAGGGGGAAAGCAATCAGGGGAGGAAAAATGCTAAAGCTATAGCTCTGATTGCACAGTTAGAAGAGGCACCATCCTCCTCAAACATATGGTTGAGCATTATATAGTTTAAAGAGGGCAAAATCTTTAAAAGGTGAAGTATGTAAGATTTTGTTAAAATACATTCTCTTATCCCAGTTTATTGACTACTACTATTAATGGGTTTATTTCACCCCAAAAGTGTAAACATTGAGCCAACCAGGCACCATCTAAATATTGAACGGTCCGCTTAGATCTGTCAATCTCTTTCAGCTCAGCCTATAGCGAGAGCTTGGGGCGTGGCTAATGTAGCAAGCGGAGCCGGTGTTTAGACGCTGTGGGACCACGGCTGATGCACATGAGAAAAGACATTTAGCTTTGGTTGCAAGCCAAAATCTGCTGTATTTAAACCTTCAAAGATTAAACTAGACTAGTTTATTAAGAATCAAGACTTTTAAGGTCAAAAATGCATCAAAGTGAATGGGCAATGGATGCTTTAATACCATACAGCTTCAACATGCACCCGTTCAGAAAGACAAATGTACCAGTTTATGTTGTTTACTTTGATGGGTCTAGTTAGACAGCCTCAAACAGCTGTGGTGTGTCATGTCAAAAGTGTGCCCGGTGCAGATCCATTGGGTGGGTTTATTATAAGCAAGACGCTCAAGTTCGCTCCGTATAGTGTGCACCAACTCAGTTGCATACTCATGACACATAGTAACACAGCTAAAAGTATTCCTAATATGTTGGACCTTTTATTAAAAGTAGCCTATTTTTAAAGTGTTGAAAGATGACTTCACAATCACCGCAAGAGCTGTACGTGATGTATGAGTTGGGGGAGGCGCAACGCGCGAAAGGGAATTTTGCAATATTCTTTGTTTTTTGTAATTCCTCTAGGCGCCACTAGTGAACTACATACTTCACCTTTAAAGAATGATGAAAAAAAAAAATAATTCTCAGGTTTCCAGCATCTGCAAACATGAATTTGTGGCATCTGTAGACTCACAGGGACTCTTCAGCTTGTTTCTTGGCCTCAGCGACCTGCTCCTCTCTCATTTTCTCTGCCACCTGGGCTTGTTTTTCCACCTCAGTGAAGCTCTTGCTGCTCACCTTCTGGGCACCAAGACCCTTTTTAGCACCAAGCTAAAATCCAAATAATAATACAGTGTAAAGACATTTATTTAAAAGTACCACCTGCAAAGATAACCATGAGCACTGAGTTTAAAAGACAGTACATACTTCTACAGATGGTTTACATTTAAAGGGTTAGTTCACCCAAAAATTAAATTTCTGTCATTTATTACTCACCCTCATGTCGTTCCACACCCATAAGACCTTTGTTCATCTTCAAGACGCAAATGAAGACATTTTTGATGAAATCCGAAGGTGTTGTCATTTACAGTTGACGTAATAACTTAAAATATCAAACATCCGTAACATCAAAATTATCTTAAAGGATTAGTCCACTTTTAAATAAACTTTTCCTGATAATTTACTCACTCCCATGTCATCCAAGATGTTCATGTCTTTCTTTCTTCAGTCGAAAAGAAATTAAGGTTTTTGATGAAAACATTCCAGGATTATTCTCCTTATAGTAGACTTGAATGGGCACCGAACAGTTGAAGGTCATAATTAGTTTCACTGCACCTTCAAAGCGTTCTACATGATCCCAGATGAGAAATAAGGGTCTTATCTAGTGAAACCATCGCTCATTTTCTGAAAAAAATTGAAAATTGTTTAAATTTTAACCTTAAATGCTCATCTTGAACTAGCTCTCTTCTTCTTCTTCTCTATTTGAATTACTGCCCTCCACAGGCCAAAGTTTGAACTAATTGTTATATACTATTGAACTAGCATATTGCATATAAAAATTAGTTCAAACTTTGGCCTGTGGAGGGCAGTATTACGCTTAGCAGCATCTATACTGCTGGAATTCAAATAAAGAAGAAGAGAGCTAGTTCAAGATGAGCATTTCTGGTTAAAACTTATATAAATTTCAATTTTTTTCAAAAAATGAGCGATGGTTTCACTAGATAAGAGCCTTATCTCTCATCTGGGATCGTTTTGAACAATTTGAAGGTGCAGTGAAACTAATTTTGACCCTCAACTGTTTGGTGCCTATTCAAGTCTACTATAAGGAGAATAATCCTGGAATGTTTTCATCAAAAACTTTAATTTCTTTTCGACTGAAGAAAGACAGACATGGACATCTTGGATGACATGGGGGTGAGTAAATTATCAGGAAAAGTTTATTTATAAGTGAACTAATCCTTTAATTTGTGTTCCGAAGATGAACGAAGGTCATGAGGGTTAGTACTTAATGACAAAAAATGAAGTATTGCAGCGTTTATTATAAATTATTTATCCGTGCACATTTTTTATTAATTCATGTGCCTTCGTAATCTTTAATCAAAATAACTTCCCCTCCCTTTTGCAGCGACAACTCTTCTCTTTCCTGATGACATGTTTACTGGCACGAGGGCGGGACAACCTGTCACTCACAAGATCGACCAATAGCAAACCACAACCACCCAATCAATTACCTATGGACAAAAAGTCCCGCCCTACATTTTTTCTTTGAGAAGTTTTCTCACTCAGATGTGTGTCACAATAGGGTAGAAAAGACTACTGCGACTTGTGTTTCATGATAACTATAGTTACATATTACATAATAGTACATTTATCCCCCTTTATAAAAAAAAAAAAAAACAGCATAAAAGCAGTACAATAAATACTACTGATTTTATCTAAATTATCACAAAAATAAAGGCATTTAATATTACAGTACCACAATGCTAAAAAAATTTATTCTCATTAATGACAACTACACAATTATTCTTATATATGAAAACATGATAATCCTTAAATTAAAATATAATATCTTATTTGATTTTGAGATGAAATATGTCCTAGACATGTTGACAAGTTGTCAGATTCAATGCTTAATTTTCTTAAAAAAAAAAAAAAAAGTCTCAAAATGAATGGGGAAAAAACAAACATTACATTAGATTAGTTAACTATTATTACAAGATTTAACATTTATATTCTGCCATTATTTGTACACGTCTGCATTGATTATAGGTTTTCTCCTTTAGCTGGAGGCAGCCACAGTTCTAGATTCTGTACAAGTCTGACACCTACTGACAAAACTGAACACCGCAAGATCAGGAAACACTTCCATGAATAGGAACTGACTGACAGAACTGATTGTTCACCTACCCCTTTCTTTGCAGTGACTGGCTTCTTCTTTCCAATGATGGAGGGTTTCATTTCTGAAAACGGACAGCATAATCAGAAAAAAGCAAGAATTTCCTCCTAGATTAATCCAGAGAACAACTTCTCTGCACAAGGATCATTAGTGCATGGCAATAGAAGCCACGGCCAACAATGACCTGAGAAATATCATGCCGGCAAAGCCTGAGGAAAGGCAAGAGGTCTCACCTACACACAATCGATTAGATTATCAGAGCAAGAGTGTGTTGAAAGTGTACATGTGAACACTGTGAACATTCATGCTGTATTAATATTGCAAACTGTACCAATGAGCTACATAAATAAATAGAAAGTTGGGGAGACTGGAAGCTTTGTATGAATGCTGGAATTGGTCTTAAGGTTTAGACCCACTGCATCCTGATCAACAATGAAAAGCCGCTCTAATCTCATTCCAGGGCACAAGTCAATCCAGACCTGAAGTACACATCAGAAATACCACGACATAAGCTCTGTGTCCGAGCTCTTTATGAGATCAGAAAACCCTACATTACACCTTTTTTTTTATCAGTGAGTGACTTTACACACTGGCTAAGAGAAAGTGGAGACTTTCTCTTAGCCACTTGTGTGTTAAATTGCAGAAATGAGTTTGAAGTAAAACAAACATGTGAATTTGTCAAGAATTAAATTAAATTAAAAGGTGGCATCAATAACTAAGGCCAGCTGTCCACCAAAGCATCTTTTCCTAGGCCAGTGTATTTTTCAGATGTTTTCAATGGGAGAGGCACATATTTAAAAACGGCAGCAGCGTGACGTGGCACTGAGCGTCTATTTCATGCTGAGTTCTGTGCACTTATGTTTTATTCTGGTGGCTGAGAGTTGAAAAATGTTCAACATTGGGTAAAACGCAGTCCTCATCACGGTCGTCCAATCACAGTGGACGAGGGGCGGGACAAATACCACACC
This sequence comes from Megalobrama amblycephala, assembly GCF_018812025.1. Taxonomy (NCBI): domain Eukaryota; kingdom Metazoa; phylum Chordata; class Actinopteri; order Cypriniformes; family Xenocyprididae; genus Megalobrama; species Megalobrama amblycephala. Next base: position 32,317,585 of record NC_063062.1, on the reverse strand, counting down.
AACCAATTGTCACGTCCTGCTTCTACAATAACAAAAAGCACAACTATGAAACAATAGAAAAGAAATTAATATTGCTGGTCTCAGAATATAAGAAAAACTATCTGCAAAATCAGATACTAGTAACACTTCTGCAGATATTGCGTATAATAGCAACTGAAAAAATGCTGTGCTGCTGAAGTGTGCAAACACAGCCAGGCATTTTCACTAGAGTGCCTATCGTTGTCAGCCAGCTTAAAACACTTTGGTGGACATGGCCTAAGGGCCACAAAAAGCGGTCCAGTGACAACTTGCTGCATGTTAGGAATATGAATTGACAAATTCTTTGTGAATAAGAATAGTCTAATAGCATATAGATTAGTTCTTGTCGTATGACTAGGGAGATCACGATCTAGCAATTTTTCTAGTTGACTCATTACAGTGATCAATTCCAACCAATGTTCCAGGTTCAAAAGAAGAGAAGCCCAAAGTTTACTTCAGTTTTTATGTGTGCACTAAGGTATATTTACAGTGCATGTGACAAATTTCATCATCATCATCAGGGCTGGGACAATAAATCGATTCGTGATACAAAGAATCTGTAGCGATTCTGATATTTTCCAATGTGTCGCGATTCTCTCTCGAATTGATTCTGAGCTTAGGTTTTAACAGCAGATGGCACTACGTGCTTTAGAAACACCTGTACTCTGCTTGCTTCCAGCTCCTTTACACACACCACTTAAACCTAAAACAATCATTCAGAAAGTTTGAAAAGGTTGAAGCGAATTACAAGGGTGTTCACAGTGTGCTGTGTTTACATTAATCTCGCATCATAAAAGCATTCTGAGCCGAAGTGTATATTTAATTACATTAAGTGTACATTAATGACTCACCCTCATGTCGTTCCAAACCAGTAAGACCTCCGTTCATCTACGGAACACAGTTTAAGATATTTTAGATTTAGTCCGAGAGCTTTCTGTCCCTCCATTGAAAGTGTGTACGGTATACTGTCCATGTCCAGAAAGGTAATAAAAACATCATCAGAGTAGTCCATGTGACATCAGAGGGTCAGTTAGAATTTGTTGAAGCATCGAAAATACATTTTGGTCCAAAAATAACAAAAACTACGACTTTATTCAGCATTGTCTTCTCTTCCGGGTCTGTTGTCAATCCGCGTTCATGACTTTTTCACGACTTCTTCTTCTTTCCTGTTTTACGGGGGTTGGCATCCAGCTTATTGGTGCATTACCGCCCCCTTCTGCTCCGGAGTGTGGTTCACGACTCCACAGTGACGCTGCTGATGTAAGACGCTGCTGACGTGTTATCCGGTGTGCCCGAGCTTCGTTTACAGTCTGAAGGAGACGCACGCTGTATTCAAGCTATTCTACATTGTTTGTATTTTGGTATTGCTATATTTTTTAAAATGGTGCGTAAGTACGCATGTCGCGGATGTCCTAATCGCCAAAAACAACCACGGCGACGTAAAAGTGCAGTACCAACGCCGACAGATGAAAGGATTCAATGGAATCAATTCAATGGAAAGGATTCCGGAAGAGAAGACAATGCTGAATAAAGTCGTAGTTTTTGTTATTTTTGGACCAAAAAGTATTTTCGATGCTTCAAAAACGTCTAACTGACCCACTGATGTCACATGGACTACTTTGATGATGTTTTTATTACCTTTCTGGACATGGACAGTCTACCGTACAAAAACTTTCAATGGAGGGACAGAAAGCTCTCGGACTAAATCTAAAATATCTTAAACTGTGTTCCGAAGATGAACGGAGGTCTTACGGGTTTATAACGACATGAGGGTGAGTCATTAATGACATCATTTTCATTTTTGGGTGAACTAACCTTTTAACATGAATGCACAAGCGCTCGCCAGCGCTCTTCTTTGTGGGCATTTGCGAGTTAAAAACTAGCCTAGAGCACCATCTGCTGTTAAAACTAAGTTCAGAATTGATTCGAGAGAGAAAATATCAGAATCCATCCAGAATCATTGTATCACGAATTGAGATTCGCGAATTGATGTATTGTCCCAGCCCTAATCATCATAGTATGCATGTACTGTATTGCGAGCAGCCATTTATTTCTATACATCCTTGTTTTTTTTTTTTTTGCACTAATTAGGTTGTCCAAATGTTGGCAATAACTAGGGTTACAAAGGGGCTTGAACATTTCCGGTAAATTTTCAGAAACTTTCCAAAAAATCCTGGAAGATTTTCCAAAATTCTGGAAAGTTTCTGGAAACTTTGCAACCCTAGCAATAACAGGCCACATTCAGAAAAGAAATGACATCATCAACTGGATGGCAACAACAATAGACGGCCGTGCTGACAAGCGCTTTGAAAGGCGACGCGCTCGGCTGTACACATACCCTAAGCGTTCATGTCAAAACTGAAGAATATTTTGGGCTTTAAGCTCTATCGACAGCATTTGTTTCATAATGTTGATTAGCACCAAATCTTTAAATAAAATAAATTAAATCGCAGCCAACAATTATGTCAGTGCAATATATACACTGCCCATGATGAAACCCTGAATAGATTTGAAGCGGTAAGAAAATTTATTGTTATTTCATTATTTAAAAGCAGTAAAGACAATTTTTAAAATATGAACAGCTTTGCAGTAATAATATGATAAAGAGAAAGGGGTGGAGCCAAAGCGGCGCGCACACTCAAATTAAGTGTCAGTCAAGCGCAGAACCATGCTGCTTCTTTCTGATCAGCCAATAGGCATTTCAAAATCATTCAAATCACCTTCAGGAGTTTGACACTCTTCAGACGCCAATCTCATTGAGTTCTCTACATTAACAGAATAGACAGCTATTACCAAAGGACAGCAGGGTCTGAATTCATTTGTAAAAGAAGTTGCAGAGCTACATATACTAGCTTGCTATTACACATACAGTAGGTATGATTCTAAAAAGACTTGAGTACATGTGTTTATGTCATTATAATATTGATATAATATGGCGTTTTAGTACCATAGCACTTTTTTGATTTTCATTTCATTATTTGCGGTTGTCCATAAAAAGGTTATATACAGGTCCCAAACAGGTCCTGGAGCTTGACTTGCTTATGGGATTCATTAATGTTTGGTGATATGATCTCAAAAAAAACAATAATTGGGTGGTGAATGATGGAAATGGAAACATGGGGATGTTCTGATGACAATGTACATTCTGCCTGAGCATTTCAACACACAATCCAGCAAACACTCACCTATTGTGGCTTTCGGACTAGTGCTCAGTCCTTCAATGCTCGGACCCTCTTCAGGCTCTGGATCACGTGGACAAGAAATGTTTACATGTAAAAGTAATGACAATGATGTTGTTAAATTCACGTGTTACAGAGTGTAATGCGCTACACTCACGAGTGCTGGTAGACTCTGAACTCTTAGGATTGCTCTGCTCCAGTTGAGGGGAAACCGTTATGGCTCCATTCTGATCTGTTAGGGATGGGGACGCCATGTCCCAACTGTTGGCAGGCTGCAGGTAAGAGAACACAATTATCAATATTTACACATCAAGTCATTGTGCATAAGCAAAACAGAACATTTTCAGTAGTTTGCAAAAACAGAATACGGAATTTAAACTTCACTCACAAAATGCAATTACTGATTAAAGCCGTGTGTCATATTGCTGCACATGAGGAAAGCTTTGTGTTTTACATCTGCCATGTGCACGTTTACAAGACAGCAAACTCTGCGGAAAAAGACTGCAAACTCAGGTTTGATTTGGGTAGTGCTAGAGCCTATATATCCGTCTGTGTAATAACACATTTTCTGGCTAGTTTACTTTAGATTATTATAGTACACAATACTTTCAACCCAAAATGAATAATTAAAGACAAGTTTAAAACGGGTAAATGTTCGATAAATATTTTTGATTCTTAAATTTTCTTTTCTGACATACGCCAATTCTTGTTAAAACACACTAGACATGCTTATTCTGTGCATTTTGAGCATATGAAAACATATTTATTTTGTCCATCAAAAGTGTACTTTAATTTGAGCAAAAATAGACTCGGTGTTGAAACCCCCGCTTCACTGCTGCTCATTTGCACTCACTGGTAAACATGCACGCAAAAAAAAAAAAAAAAAGCGCCGCTTGCGGTGTGAAAAGGCCGTTACAACTATAATTAACAAAATTCCCCTGATAATTTCAGGTTTCCTAGACTGAGGAAATCCTGTTTCTGGCACACACACACACACACACACACACACAAATAAACAAACAGACAGGCAAACTGGTCCCCTCTGATACAACAGTTAGCTAAATGGTCAGTCAAACTCTTTTTCCTTTAGACATAAAAACTGCATCTACTAGTCAAGATGCACAACTCTATGGCTGCATCTGAAATTGCATTCTTCCTTGCTATATAGAAAGAAAAAAACAGTATGTGACAAGAATAGTATGTAGTATATATAGTAGGCAAAGTAGTACCCAGATGACCTACTACTTCCGGCGACGCAACTGATGCTGGTAGGTCACATAATGACAACATTGTGAATATAGTCTGGATTACATTATTACACACATTCATACTATATAGAACACACTTTTTCAATGGTCGCAAAGTAAGTACTTATTCAAAATAAGTACCTACAAAGAGAGCATGCGATTTCGTATGCAGTCTGTGTCCTACCTGTGTGTGCTCGTCAAAGAAGTCAGTCTCTCTCTTCTCTGCAGGTGATGGCTGAGCACAGCCTGAGCTGTCAATCCACAGCTGAATGGTGAGAAGAAAAAAAAAAAAAGGTCAGAAAGCAGAATAAATGTTCTGAATGCAGCTCTCCAGATACACTGGATGTCAGGTGTAGAGAGTCTGGGAAGATAAAGCTAAAGAATACAGCTGAAACGTGGAGTTTGTTCAGTGACTCAAGTTCAAAGTTTATTCAATATCACAAACACAGCAGCTGCATATAAAAAAAAGGTGAAATCCAAATATCTTTTTGCATTACATAACTAAATAGCAACATAGAACTATTAAAATATAAAAAGTCTATTTACAAGTAATAATATAATATTTTTAGAATTTCAAGTGGTTAACAATTAATAGGTTGCACATCTGTTATTATAGCTTCACATTAAATGTGTGTGAACTTTTCAAAGGAAAAAATTATTGACATTTGTTGCTGACATCAAAAAGCATGCATTCAATCAAACTCATCCATGAAAAAATCTGGCTGGGAGGCCCTGCTTTTAGAGCATGTTTACAGCATGACAGTAAAATCTCTTTTAATAACAAATGCTGACAACAAACCCAAGGAGCAAAGTTCACTTTCTAGGCAGTGATAATGCTGGAACAGAATGAGGTCTGTACACTCACATCAGTGCCATACTTGGAGAGTGCAGCGTTGGCAAGCTGTCGAATCTTCTCTCTGTACATCTGAGCAGCACGACTGTTATACTTCGCATTGGTGTCATTGGTGGTACAGCCATGTTGGCGGAAAAACCCCATCTGTGCACAAAGAAGAATGATGTAACAAATACAGTGCACAGCATAAATGAGTGCACCCCCCCTGAAACTTCTGAAAGTCAACAATTACTCAATTACTTAGAAGATATGTTAGGGTTCTTTAGAGATATAATGTTCCAGCAAGTCTGCTTAATCAATTACCAAAGAAGCTTGTCAAAATTATTCAGGAAAATAAGATTTTCTTATCAAGGTGATAAAATGTTGTGTAGCAAAAACGAGTGCACCCTCCTAAAAGTTACTAAATAAAATGAAATAAAAACTTTCTGGTGTAAGTTTAAGGCAATGTTTGATCAACTGGTAAGTATGTTGAACCAAAACATTTAAAGAGAAGTCATTTCTTGACAATTAAAAGTGTTATATAGCCCACTGAAGCATTCTCAGACTTAATGCTGACAACAATGGGACCACTTGGGAGAGAACTGTCAGGAGACTCGTTTCTTAGCACAAAAGAGGACAGTGGTACATGACGATTACCAAATCATTATTTTAAGTGTGAAAATATAGCAAAAGTAACAAAGAAATTCAAAAACAATGGACTTGTGACAAGGCCCCTGAAATAATCAGGCCTTCATTTTAAGCTTTCATTTAGTGATGAGGGATTTTTTTGCTAGACAAAGAGCAGGAGAAATACCAAGCCAGTGTCTCAGAGCCAGCAAAAGCTATGAAAAGAGTGACTGTTTATCTCACAGAGTAAGATGTAGCCTGCAGAAATGACATGCATGGTTGTTGTTCTCACTGGAACTACCTACTGTAGCCAAAGCACAATAAAGTCAGTTAGACATTTCCAAAGCCCATATTTACAAAATATAGATTCTGGGAATCAATACTCTGGCCTCATGAGACCAAATCAATCATTTTGGGTCTAACAGCATCCAAAATGTTATGGTGTTGCTAGAGGAGGAGTACAGTGAGTGCCTGGTTCCCACAGTAAAGTTCAGTGGTAGTAAAGCTCTTATATAGGGATGTATGAGTGCTGAAGGTGTGAGGGAGTTGTGCTTTATCAATGCTGTCATGAATTCTCACACCACTGTGTAATTTAATACACAAACTTGAAACAGAAGATGTTACCCTTTCCTCATTCTCTGCATTGTTGGGCATTTTTTCAGCATGACAATGAAGATATTCATTCTCCCAATGTGAAAAACCTTCTGTGGACATGTATTGCACTCAATCTTATCACTCTTGAGCACCTGTGGGAGATTCTGTAGAGACGAGTTGAGCAACACTCCCTATTAAAGATCAGGGCATTTAAGGAGCTCATCATCCAGGATTTAAACAGGACAGATGTGACAATTTGTCATGAACTTGTACACTCCGTGCCAAGAATGGTCAGAGCAGTATATTCAAAATTATGGAGGGCATACTAAGTACTAGAATATTATACATTTGTTGTATTAAATCTAGGGTGTACTCATTTCTGCAATCCTTAATTTAAACAAAATTGGCTAATTTACTTATTTTATGCCCATTGATGACATATTTCTCAGTTTTTATAATGTACACGTTTAATACATTTTAGTTTTGCCATCTTTCCATGAATTGTATTAGTGATCATAAAGAATATACATCTTTTGTATTTGCTCAGAGGCGGTGTACTCATTTATGCTGTGCACTGTAGCTTCTAAGCTGAATTAAAGGGATAGTTCATCCAAAAATTTAAATTCTGTCATCATTTACTCACCCTCAAGTTTTTCCAAATCTGTATGAATTTCTTCTGCTAAACACAAAAGAAGATATTTTGAAGAATGTCGGTAACCAAACAGTTGATGGACCCCGTTGAATTCCATACTACGGAAGTAGTTTGCTGTTTGGTTACACATATTCTTCAAAATATCTTCATTTGTGTTCAGCAGAAGAAAGAAATTCATACAAGTGAGTAAATGATGACAGAATCTTCATTTGTGGGCAAACTATTCCTTTAAGAGGCTGTTTTAAAAGGTAGAACTGATGCAATTGTGTGCATATTATAGGGTAGGAAAAAGAAGAACTAACCGCGTTGGCATTTCCTCCAACCTGCATACATCTCAGCTGAAACCAGCTCCAGTTGGAATCCAGCTCTGTGGATCTGAAAAGACAATACTCTACCTTCAACTCTTGCCTTGTTATTAACAAATGAATGTGACACTGAGGAACACCACGAATGAATGAAATCTTTAACAGACAATCGAATGACAACATAATTTAATTAAAGAGAGTCAAACCAACCTGATAAAACTCAAGTGCACTCCCAAGGAGCGATGAATCCCAGAACAGTCAATGCACAGAAATACTCCATATGAAATACTGGCCCAACTCGGGTTCTTAGCAGAACAATCAAAGCAGGCCTAGACACAAAACAAACCATTTTATTAAAATCTGTTTCATCAATAAACCACAGCAGTGTTACCCAGCTGTTAAATGGTTGAAATGCACTTGAAAACCGCAGACAGACAGACAAAGGGTTCCAACATCTGTCAAACCATATGTTCATAAAAACTCAGTAATATATACTTTTGGAAAAATCAACAATACTAAGGAATGTACATTTTTTTGAAAGTTGTGGAAGTTAAGTCAATAACAAATATAATGTAAACTACACGCTCCGAACGTACAATAATTCACGATTCCATGCCCCAATATACAGATTTTACAATATGAATGAGTTTGATCCATGTTTGGGACAGTACAGACAGGGAAATCCGTGGTTTTTGAGGTACATAATTACAGGATGAGTCATTTTCCATCGCCACTGCGTCATTCTCATTTAACAGATACAGCCGGTAAACCTGCAATCAACTGATTTCTTTTTAAGACAGCTAATTTAGACCTAATAGCTCGTTAATACAAAGTCATTGGTGTTTGATAGTTTAGTACAGGTTTCTTTTTGGGGTGTGATGTTGACAGTAAACATATATGTGTTGGACGGCACTCAGGCCCCATCAGCACCGGCTTAGCGACAAACAAATGACACGTAATCCCACATGAAACACACATTAGGATGTCTCTGAATAAGTTAGAACGATAATGAAAACAATCACAGATAGGTTTCAATAAGACCTCACGTGTTACCTTGTTTGTAGGTATAGATCGCAAACGTTTAAAAATGGTGTGAATTTCTGTCTTGTTCGGTTCTGACGCCATCTTGCCAACTGAGCAGAGTGAAAACAGAAACCAGAGAAGATTAAAAGACTAGGCGGAAGTGATGTATCTGGAAAATACAGGTCCCATGAGACAAACGCTTTTGAAGACCATTAACAAACTAAATATCACAGAAACGTGAAAATACATTTACTATCCGTCAAAACACATAACAGACAGCTATAATATATAAATATTATATAATATTTATTACAAATATATAACATTACATAAATATATAATATTATATAAATTAGATAATATCATATAATGTAATATTAATATTATATTATTATATAGTATTGTATAATACAAATATATAATTGTATAATATTTATTACAAATATTATATAATATTTGTTACAAATATATAATATTACATAAATATATAATATTAAATAATATGATATAATGTAATATTAATATATTATTATATAGTATTATATAATACAAATATATAATTCTATAATATTTATTACAAATATTATAAAATTATATAATATATAAATAATAATTCAAAAATTAGAAAAATTAATATTGGAAAAAGCTACTTTTAGACATCTACACCTTTAGGCACCTAAAGAAAATTATTAAAAATAAAATATTACAATTTCTTAATATGAATCCAAACGTTCTATATAATGTAAAATTAAAAGTGCAACTTCAAGCCCTAATTTTTTTTTAATAATGCATAAACAATTCATTAAGCACCAAAAAAAAAAAAAAAAAAGGTTTCTGATTACTTAATTTACAGAAATGAATATGAAACTTAACAAATATAATCACAAGAATAATAATGTATGCCTCGTTTTCCAAACTTTTATCATAATGAAACCAAATATTACACGAAGAAAATTGCACCAAAAATTGTCAAATACTTCAAGCTCTGATCATGTGAGGCACTCCACCGGAAGTTGCATCACTTCCTCATAATGCCACTGACGTGTCTGATCGTGAGTTGAGTTGGTTCTGACGGCAGGCAGCGCTGCGCACATTAACTCAAGCGCAGGGCAACTTTGGAGCACTTATTTATTTTTTTACACGTTTTCGTTTTCGTTGAACGCTGTTTGTTCTGTCCTTCGTAGAATTGGGTCCTTTCGTGTTTGGCAAAGATGCTGGACTTCTTCGCCATCTTCAGTAAAGGGGGAATCGTGTTGTGGTGTTTTCAGGGGGCCGGAGTCACTGAATCCTTCACCGGGCCTGTCAACGCTCTCATCCGCTCCGTCATCCTCCAGGTAAAGTCCCTGCACGGCCTGTTGAGGATTCACACCGTCGGATTATTGTTTTGTTCAG